>NW_005871066.1:10742025-10743429 GCF_000147115.1 Myotis lucifugus | reverse complement strand
GAATCTTTTTAAATCCTGATTTCTGGGCCTCAACCTCCAGAAATTCTGTTTCTTTGTTACTAATGATGAGGCCCAGAAATCAGGATTTTAAAAAGATTCCCAGGTGATTCTAGTGTGCAGCCAAGGTTGAGAACCACTGCCTTAGAGTATGACCCCTCTTCCATATAATAGCAATTTATGTAGCTGAATACCTTTTGGAGCATACTCCCTCTCCCCCCAAAACTGAACCATTCTAAGCTTTCTTACTCATTCCTGGTAGTTTCATATTCCACCTAGTATCTCATGTCTCTCACTGCTCTCGTAAGAAGGTAGGCAGATTGGGCACCAAGGCAAGACACTGTTTATATCTGTTTTTTCATTATAATAAAGTGTGCAATTAAGTGTAAACTTTGGGGTCAAATTCTAACAGAATTCTCTCCTTTCTGCTCAGAGAATTTAGTGGTCATATGGTTCAAAATGAGTTAGTTACCCAAATCTGCTGCTGCTATCGAGCCTTCTGGTTCCATTGTTTTGAGTGGGGATTACATGCTTTTGTTTCTGGTTGTTGTTTTTTTTTAAAATTAGAATCAGAAGGAACCAATAAGTAACTCATGGTAATAAAGAAATGGAGTTTGAAAGGCAGTGGTTATTAACAGAGCAATAGAAAGACTGGAAAGAGAAAACATTAAGCTAAGGAAACAGCACCAAGTGCAGGTATAAAACAACAATGCCTCATGCAAATGTAAGGAGCTGCGTATGGATAATTCAGGGGACATTACTCTGAAAACAATTGTGATTACTGGAGCTTTGGGTTGTGGGGCAGGGAGAAATACCTGGAAAATGAAAAGTCACCTATCTTCCTTATTGTATCTTTAGCACCCAGCACAGCACATATGTAAGAAGTACCACACTGGCCACACTACCCAATGTTTTCAGACAAACTATTTCCGTGACACAGCCACTTTCATGCCTCAGAAGCCCCTCTAATGGCAGGTCTATGGCAGAATTTGTGGGGAAAGTGACCTGACTGAAAAGAATGTATAGGGCATGGGTTGGCTACAGTTCATCTGGCTGCAGAGAGGTGGGAAAACAGAGAGGTGGGTCCCAGTAGAACAGATCTGAGACCACCCTTGAGGTGTCTTTTACATTATTGTCTGCCAGCTCCTGCCCAACTTCTGGTCTCCACCTTGTGGACTGGAGGCAGCCTAGGAGTTAGCCAGTGGCAGTTCTGTGGTCCTAACAGGGAAGTGTCTTGGAGTCAGTACGTGGTGTGTGTGTGTGTGGGGGGGGGGGGGGCGTTAAGGGGCGGCAGCACGTCCGCTCTCCCTTGGGGGGGTCTCGCCAGGATCTGCCCTCGCTTCCCCAAGCAACTTTGCAAAGATGCAGAGGTCGAAGCACGTTGCTGTGCGGGGCTGAATGCTCCGA
>NW_005871066.1:10668729-10741925 GCF_000147115.1 Myotis lucifugus | reverse complement strand
CCCGTCCCCCTCCCTGCGGATTCCCCCTTTGCCGGCTCTCCAGTCCCCGCCCCGCCACCCTGAGGGGGCATTCTCCAGGGTCCACCGAGAGTTCTCCCACGCCCCCGGGGCCCCCGGAGGCACCGGGCGGGCGCGGAACCGCGAACCCGGGAGCGCGGGGGAGGGGCGGAAGGCGCGAAAGCGGGGTGGGGGTTGCGGGCGCTCGCGCTCCACACTTGCCCCGCGCGGGGTTTTCTCGCCTTCAGCTGCAGCAGCTGCAGCCGCGGAGGGAAGAGGGGCGGCGGGCGGCGAGAAGGGCTGGCGCCCCGGCCAGGAGGGAGGAAGGGGGGGCCGCGGGGCTGTGCCAGGGGAGCCGGAGGGGTGCTCGGCGCTCCCCCGCCCTCCTTCCGGGAGCGAGGATGCGGACTCTGAAACTGGCGCTGCTGGGCTGAGGCGGAGGCACGGGAGTTGCAGCGCGCGGCTCGGTGAGTGTGTCTCCTGCGCGCGGAGAGGCGGGGGAGGCGGAGGACCGGCGCCGGAGGAGGCGGAGGGGAGAATGCCCGGAGCCGCCGCCGCCGCCGCCGCCGCCGCGATGCTCCCGGCTCAGGAGGCTGCGAAGCTGTACCACACCAACTATGTGCGGAACTCGCGGGCCATCGGCGTGCTGTGGGCCATCTTCACCATCTGCTTTGCCATCGTCAACGTGGTGTGCTTCATCCAGCCCTACTGGATCGGCGACGGCGTGGACACCCCGCAAGCCGGTTATTTCGGGCTCTTCCACTACTGCATCGGCAACGGCTTCTCCCGGGAGCTGACCTGCAGGGGCAGCTTCACGGACTTCTCCACGCTGCCCTCCGGCGCCTTCAAAGCCGCTTCCTTCTTCATCGGCCTCTCCATGATGCTCATCATCGCCTGCATCATCTGCTTTACCCTCTTCTTTTTCTGCAACACGGCGACCGTGTACAAGATCTGTGCCTGGATGCAGCTCACCTCCGGTGAGTGCGCGCTCACCTCCGTGGAGGCGGGGGACCCCCCGGGCGCCGGAGCTGGAGGGGCGGGAGTGGGAGGGACCCGGGCTGTGCTCGCCGCTGGGGGCTGAGCAACTTAATCCGCTCAGGTGTGGGGATAGGGGGTAGCTGGAACCTCGGGAGGCCGGAAACCCCGGGGTTCCCGAGACCCGGCGCGAGCGACTTGTCTTGGGGCTTTTGAGAACCTCCCAAGAGCGGGGACGCCGCCCCTAAGGACCGCCGGAGGCAGGGCGTGCGCAGGGCCGAGTCCACTCCGAACTGAGGGTGGAACTGAGGGTGGGGAGAAGCGGAGTTAAGGGCGCGCACCGAAGCCCCAAGGAGGGGCTGGCACGGCGGGGCGGAAAGCCGATTTGGAGAGGTTGTCGTGGAAGGAGTCAGCCTGCTCTGCCCCTCTCCGGGACGGTTTCTGTCGTTGGTCCATGTGTGTGGAATGGTGGTGGCTGGAGAGGAATTGTTTCTCTCTGGTCCAGGCAGTTACAAAAATGCTATCATGCATCTGGAGATGAATAAATCCGAGTTGTTTGGGGTTTGACCCTTTTAAGAAAAAGGTAGCTTAGAGCTGTTCCTTGGCAATTCCCCGAGGTCAAGTCTTGGGTGTGCGTCCTTGTCAGAGCACAGGTGCTTCCATTCCATCTCTCCACGGAGAGAGGTCTTGAGAGAATCAAGGTCTCATTTTTGGGGAGTGGCTTTAGGAAGGTGGGCAGAGAGGAAAACCTGTCTCATTAGCATCACTGGTCACTCTTTGCCTGTTGGTGATAGATGGTTGTTAGCTGGAGAAGATGAAAGTATTTCTTTTTTCCTTCTGAGCATCAAAGTTACTTTTCACCCAGAAAGGATGGGGTGCATTTCCTGGTGGCTTCGGAGAGTCGTGACACAAAACTGACTCCTTTCTCTACCTGCCATGGAGCTGATGCCCTCTCTGCCAGCCACCTGGGTGCCCTGCCTTCCACAGGCAGACTCCATTCTCAGACACCTGACACCCTCTTTTTCTAGCATTGTCGCGGTCCTTTTGGTTTTATGGATGGTCTAGCGTGGAGGGACCAAGGCTATCTCAGGCAGCCAATTTTTTCTCACGTGTATTTTGTTTTATTTGATGGCGTTCACACTTCAAAGATGTTACCTTCAAGATTTTGCAGTTATTTCTATGCTCTGGAAGGTTTTCTGGGGAGTAGGGATTTGACCCCTGAGTTTACCAGAGTGTCCTAGGATGATAAAGCCTTTAAAGGTGCTGGACAGGAGAGATAAGGTTCATGATCTTATATTGGCAGTTTGATATAAGAGAAGCTTGTGGGAGACTAAACGAGTATGGAAGTACTCGCTTTGTATTAAGTTTGTATGAGCTGCTTGCGATTTGCCATGAACTGTGAATGTGCCCCATGTGAAAGGCAAGAGAAGAGCGCCAGTAGAGGCCCCCACACACATAGCATTATCCTCCTGAAATGTAAGAGTTCTCTGCTTTGCCTTCTGTCCTTCCATTCCAAACTTCTTGAAGCACCCCCTGCACCCCCCACTGTTTTCATATATAATGTAAACTTTTATGGCCATTTCACAGGCAGACTACGGTTGAGATTTGGAATAAATTAGTGTATTATAGTTGTTCTTGACACTTAATTCTTGTTTGACTTTGAAGACAACAGGACATTGAGGATGCAGGTGTTTTAGAAAAAGAGGTGACCCTGTGCAACTCATTTTAATTTTTCTAAGTTAAATGACCTATTTAGACTGGTGATGCAAATTAGATTGATTTTCAAAGGTCTGACTGTAATTTGCAAGTGATTTCTCAACAACATATTTCTAAATATTTTATTTTAATAAGATTTTTGTACTCTAAACCAAAGGGGTTTTCTAAACATTTCTTTTAAGAAGAAAGCAAGCTATCTTTGGAAAAGAATTACCAGCTTTGAAGTTAATACAAACTGCAACTATTACAATAGTTTTTCCTTCCTCTTCCTGGAATAGAGTACACAAAAGTAATTTGTTCTGCGGTAGTGAAGCATAATGTCTTTTTTCCAGAAATTTTACATAAATATACTACCTTGTTTCCTATATGTCAATGCAAAATGTGATGGTAGCCTTTGCACTAAAGATGATACAAGGACATTTACTTCATTTTTGGAATGGTACAGATCCTTAAGTTCTAGACATACTTTTAAAATCCTTTATTTGCAATTTATTTGATATTTTATTTCTAGATAAACCACAGAAAGACATAACTTTATTAATGAAGTATATTAATTAAAAAGAATGGAGAATGACAATGGGGCAGTTAAGAATCAGTCAATTATATCCACATATTTTTCTGAGGAATGGCTTACAGAAGATATTTATGAAGAATGTCATATTTAATGTGGCTTTGTTTTTTTAATATATTAGATAATGTATCTTATTTTATTATTATTTTTATTGATTTCAGAGAGGAAGGGAGAAGGAGAGAGAGATTGAAACATCAATGATGAGAGAGAATCATTGATGGGTTGCCTCCGCACACCTCCTACTGGGGATCGAGCCTGCAACCCGGGCATGTGCCCTTGACCGGAATCGAACCCAGGACCCTTCAGTCCGCAGGCCGACACTCTATCCATTGAGCCAAACCTATAGGGCTAATGTAGTTTTGTTTTTAAATCTCGTGACACTAACAAGAAATTTAACATAATATATTATAAGTTACTTTCAAAGTTTAGTTTCTAGCGTTTAGACTATTCCTTTTTAATGTTAAGGAGACTTTTCATACTTTTAACTGTCCCAAGGCTAACTCAAGTGTAATGTGCTAGCTATGAAAGAGACTTAATGTACCATTTGCTCTTTAGAGACTGTTTAACCCTCATTGAAAGTCAAGTGATTAACTTGTATATTTAGTCATGTAGGCATTTTAATATAGTAACATCATTAATTAAAGTCAGGCAGAATATAAAATCCCATATGAAATGATACACGAAGGTGATGAGGCAGGAGATTTTCTTGAGGCAATACAACATCAAGAATTATTCTTTTTCTGATTCTGAACAAGAAACTAGAAAAAGTACTTAGTTTATTGGACCTGACAATGCTATTGCTCTTCTATATAATTAACGGTGCTATTATGAACACCTGCCCTCTTCCTCTTGCTCTCCCCGCTAACTCATTATTAACCTCAGTGGAGTGAAACTTCAGATCTAGGAGCTAAAGTCGCACTACTGTTGGATATGGTCCTATACTTAGGGGCCATGCCTGATAAAAAGACTGACGACATAAAAATATTACATGTGCTTTCAGGAACAATCCAGACGGAGGAGTAGGTGTCCTCCAGGTTTCCCTGTTTCTCCTTTCTGGGCATTGGGCAGATGTACTCTTCTTTGACGTGTCAGGGAGCCCGCCAAGCCTGCTCACATGGGTGGCCCTGTGCGTGTGGATGCCTGTGCTCTGAAAAGGGAACAAGGTTGGGATTTACTCAAGTTGCAAACTCAGCATTCAGGACCAACGCCAGTTCTTAGCAATGGCTGATGCTGAGCAGTATGAGGAAGCAAGATCTTGCCTCAAAGAGCTGCTAATCCATCCTAAATTCAGTTACATAATGACCATTTTTTGGGGGGTGCGGAAGGTTCCCCTGCCAGAGTACTTTGAACACTTCCCCAGATGCAGAGCAAAGAATGTATACCACCACTGAGGGCAGTTTTCATTTCCTAACAACACATTATACTTTTAAGAATATTTTATTTACTAAGTCAAACTTATAGGGAAATTATTTGAAAATGAGAATTTAGAAACTGGTGGGGTTTTTGTTTGTTTGTTTACTTTTATGTCATGTGACAGGAATATGACAAAGAGTAGAGGGAAAATACATTAATGTGAATGTCAAAACATGATTTAAAAAATATTTTTACTAATTTCAGAGAGGAAGGGAGAGGGAGAGAGAGACAGAAACATCAATGATGAGAGAGAATCATTGATTGGCTGCCTCCTGCACGCCCCCTACTGGGGATCAAGCCCACACCCTGTGGTGTGTGCCATGACAGGGAATTGAACTGTGACCTCTTGGTTCAAAGGCTGATGCTCAACCCCTGAGCCACACTGACCAGGCAAAACAAATGATTTTTATAACAGTGAGATTTTGAGTGACTATGTGTGAAAAATGACAGGATCCATATAACTCATAATATATACTATCAGTTGATTTTTTTTCGTTAGTGCAAGGCTGCACATTTAACAGCTTTTATCCACTGTAAAGTGTTAACAAGATACGTATATACTTCTATAAATCATAAATACATACACACATACTTACATACCTAACCAGAATGTGGTATCAGATGCTTAACATGAAACGATTATTCAGTGATTGTTGCTTATGTATGGTATGAGGCTCTGACCCAGTAAAGAAAATCCAGATGGCCAGGTCAGTATATTACATTTTATGTGCACACCTTAGAAATCTTTCAAAGTGAACAAAATTTAAAAAAAAATAAAGAAAAAGAAACAGCAGAGCATACAGCTATAGTTGCAGTATGTGGCTCAATGCACTTTTATGTGTGGTGTAATGAGATAAACTGAGCAAAGAGGAGTAGAAAGAACTTCAGATCACTGGGAATCGAACCAGCGACCTCTTGGTGCATGGGATGACACTACCAACTGAGCCACACTGGCTGGGCACTAGGAGAATTTTAAAGTGTAATTTGCATAATAGATTTGAACTTTGGGGGTCACTACCAGCTTTAATTAATATGATTTTTCTTTATAATGAGTAAACTGGAATTTTTATTGGGATACGAGGAAAGACCAAGGAACTGACCTTTATTCTTAACAATAACAAGAAAATAATAACAATGGAAAACAAGAGGCTGGTGCATTTAGCAAATAATAGATAAAATATTTGATGACTTAGACATAAAGCTGTTATGAAAAGTCACTGAGGCATTTGAAAAAAAGAAATAAACAAAAAACAATCTTTTCCAGAATGCTAAATGTTCACATAATTAACATCATGCAGCTCTCAAATTATAGCCACGATTCTATGACACTCCTACTACACAGGATCATTCTATCATTCATAGTTAAATTGTCCTAACTATAATCTTGAGCACATTTCTCATCTCTTTTCCTAAAGTAGAACAGAAAAATGAGTGGCTTGCAAAAAGAAGATAATTTTTTGATCAGTCTAGACATGAATCTTATTGAACTTCTCTTGGACAGGATGAAAGAAGAAAGCAAACCTTTCTGAAATAGAGTTGCTGGCATGAAACTGTTGAATTGGTCTCACAAACCTGGATTCTGACATCTTCTCCAGCCTAATAAAACCAGGTCTCCGGCAGGGTAGGGACTGTATATATGTGTTTCTTAGGAGAAGGGATTGCAAATGACAGGCTGAGTGAAGTTCGTCTAATTGCATGAAGTCTTGAGATTATGGCTTATCAATGAAAGAGCCAGTGGAAGAATAGTGAAAGGTAGTAAAATGAATGATAAATAATAGTTGATCAGAAAAGATTTCATGCATAACTTAATCAATCAAGAGTATTCTCCATATTTTTTTTCCCTATTAGAAAAGAATGGCAAACCGGAGTTTGAAGGGAACTCACCTTTAGCTTTAGTACCGAATGCGTCATAGGCCCATTTACTTAAGTGTCTAGAGGAGGGGTGGGCAAACTTTTTGACTCGAGGGCCACAATGGGTTCTTAAACTGGACCAGAGGGCCGGAACAAAAGCATGGATGGAGTGTTTGTGTGAACTAATATTCCCCATATTTTTTTCCCTATTAGAAAAGAATGGCAAACCGGAGTTTGAAGGGAACTCACCTTTAGCTTTAGTACCGAATGCGTCATAGGCCCATTTACTTAAGTGTCTACTAGAGACTATTGGTGCACATAGTCTATGAGGGAAGTGCTCTGTACAGCCCCCCCTTTTTTGTTGTTTTAATGAAGATTAAGAGGGAGACATAAAATCAAAATCGGAAATGTCTATTATCATTGTCAGAAGGCTCAGTATTTGAAAACCAGCTGTGAAGAATGACAGGGATTAGAAGAGTGACACCAAAAATAAATGAAGGAAGGTGGAAAAGCCTGTGGAATTTGATAACATCAAAAGCCTGTTGAATTTGATATAATCAATGCTTAAAAATGCATTATACAGGACAAGCAGAAAGCTGGAATGCATATTACAGTGCAAAGCTGTGTGCAAATCTCAATTACCAAGAAAGAAAAATTATGGCTCCACCCCTCTCCCCCATACTGGGAGTTATAATGGATTCTAAGATCAAGGTATTCAAGGGAGAGATGATTGAACTTCTTGTATGGTAGATGGGAATGGAGGATTAAAATAAGCAAACCTAAGAAAGAAAGGTCATTGTAAAATTCGATAAAAAGCATTCTATAGTTTCTCTTTGAAAATCTAGTTACAGATTGTGAAGCTAAATTGATTTATAGAGTGCCTTTAGTGGGAAAAGGGAACTGACAATGAGCGCCTAGGGTAAATATATTTACAGAACATTTTAAGAACATGTATAGTATAAGCTAGATTAATTGAATTTATCTAAGATTGAGAAAATAACCAGCAATATTGTGGATCTATGGAATACCAAATATTAGTTAACTGAATATTCACATTTTAACTGGACAAGGTGTAGTACTGACTAGTTGGTATTTTTTTGAAAATCTTTATAGGAAAAGGAATGCTGTACTGCAGTGTTTTACAAATATAGTTGGTGACACTTTGATGGGTCCTGATATCAATTCAGTATGTAAGTGATCAGCATTAAACTTGGATTAAACAAAATAGAACATATGAATATAGATAATAAGGGTTTTATGAAACCTTTATTTCCTAAAAATATTTACGTGTGTGTGTGCGCGCACTGGATTGCGATGTATAATGTAGTACTTACTGTGGGCTGCAGTCAAAATATTTGAAAGACACTAGTCCAGAAAAATGAAGACATAGTATGAATTTGGAAAAATAATTTTCTCTTTTCTGGAAAATTGTGAAAGTTTTGTACCATTTTATAGGTAATTTTATATTAGAGGGTAGAGTAGGTAAAATATATGTAGCCAAAACAATTTGAGACATTTTGCTTTGCTTTTCTCACCTCCATTAATGACTTTTATTGCTAGTAAACCCCAATTAGATTATGTATTTATTGAAAAGAAGAATTGTTTTTCCAGATGTGATTTTATTGGGCATTCATGCTATAGAAAATGGCATGGTCCATCTCTGAGCAACAGTCTAGCCAAGCAAACATTTAAACAAGTGCCAAATTGATATCGACTCATACACTTTTATAAGTTGGATGGATGTTAAAACTTACTTATGAATAATAATGGTAAATACTAACCATTGAGCAACCACTATTTGCAAAAGCTTTAGTCTATTATGTTTAACCTTTACAACAATCCTACAGGTTTAGTATTATAATGCCCATTTTTGCAGATGAAGAAATTGAAGCTTAAAAATTGTACTCAGACTCCTGCCTTGGAGTCTGAAAGAAATTAAGTCTTGCCAAAATTACATCTTGGAAAAATTGAGACTAACACACATCCGATTCCCAGCACAGCACTATTTCTACCACTTTCTTTTGTCTCCCAACTTAATGTACAATTATTTAGTATAAGTCTTCAATATGCACGTTCACCATTCTGCATCAACGTGATACAGAAGGAAGGGACTGCTATTTACAGGGAAAATAATTGCCTACATGTTTACCAGATTTCCCTCTTCCAACATGCTCAGGGGTGACAAGGTACTCCTCATCCCATCCTTTTCAGCTCCTGAACCTAGAGCCTGTGTGGTTCTTTGCCCACACTGTCCCCTTGGTTATATCTCTGATCTCATTGCTTTCAATCTGTGACTGGGAATCCTACAGGACAAGGGCACATGTCAGCATTCATGGCTCTGTATCATCCGTTGTGTCCTGAACCAAATGCAGAAATGCTCTTAATAGACTTGCTTATTGATGGTGGTGGTCAAAGTGGTGATCGTGGATGGGATCACCAAGTCACACAGAGGGTAATGATACCTGGCAGCTTCTAGAGGCATCAGAGTTGGGAAGTGGTTGTAAGATTTGTGTCTTGACTTGGCCACTTATTGGTTGGATGACTTTGGGTAAGTTATCTAACTGCTCTTGACTTTCCATGTTATTTTTCTAAGTCTTATGTAATTGTATTCAAGATACATACAAAGAGATTACAAGTCATGGATATTAAAGATATATCATCTGTTAACCAAGTGTTTCTGAGCATTTACCAACAAAGTAAACGTTGGAAAAATAAAAAATAGAGTAAAATTAAAGCAGAAGGCAAATATAGTATAATCCTAGACAAACACATAGATATCCAGAGTTAGAGTTCTTCAATATAATGACCTTAAATAAAATACCTATCTTCTGTGTTCTAGGATTATTGAATTAATCCATGTAAAACACCTAAAAGTGGAGCTAGCACTCAATAAATGTTAGCTATGATTACTGTTCTTATTACTGCTGCTACCATTCAAGAGAACAGGGCTGGAGGAGTGATTAGTATTCAGAAAACTTAGTAGACAGAAAGATCAAACTCACAATATACAAGTTAAAGGACAGTTTTGTTTTACTACTTGTATATGCCAGACCTACCTTGTTCTGAGGATCAAGAAAGATAATGGCTATGGAATCATTTTAGAAATCACACAGTGTTGTATAAATGCCATTGTGATTTCTATAATGGACATTGTACATTACTAACAAACACCATATTCAGTTAAGGGTTTAATTTTGTATTAACAGGGTCTAGCTCTTCCATTTTATTTGTCTAGACTAGAGTAATGATTCAAAGTAATAAGAATGTATTTTGGAGATAATTTTAAACTGCTTAATAATTTCAACAGAACAAACTTGGGGGGTGGGTGGGAGAAAGCCATGTTTTAAAGGCATTGTGAGCCAATCTTTTGATTATGTTAAGACCTAAGTACTTAGGCATTCTTAAGTTCCCCCAAGTGATGTGGAAATGCCTAAATTATTTTTTCTTCACAGTTATCAAAAGCAAAATGGAATATTCTCAATATGTAATAACATCATATAACAACAGAAACAAATCCAAAGCAGCATTTTTTCCTGACTGTTTTAAATGTAGCTGTAATGTTTTGAAAATGGTTTCTCAATATTACATCTGCGAATCTTTATTTTTCTCCCAAAGCAAAGAAAGCAGTGATTTAAGATTCTCCTATTTATGCTCAAATGACGATTATATTGCTGTATGCCAATTTCTGTAGCTTTTCTAAAGAAGCTTAAAAAAACAAACCCCACCATTGCTTGTTATTAAAATTTTCATTTCAAGTTTAAAAACATCAGCTTATTATAAAATGAGAGTATCAGTTATTACTACATCTATGACTGTGACCTAAACCACTGGATTGAAAACTGAACAAATGAACATTCCCTGCTTCACATATTACCAATATCCCTTTGATGGTGAATATCCAGTGTTGATGTTGACAAGAGAACTTATGAACTAAGTATCTTGAGAGGTGCAGGTGCAGAGATGCTGGTGAGCACAGCGAGACGGTCTCCCCCGTGCGTCCTGTAGGTCATTGTGAACAGCTCTGCTCTTTTAGACCTTTCGGTCTCCTGGAAAGGGCTCTCCAGCAAGATGAGCGAGGATGGGGAAATGGGCAGATCCACCCCAAATCTTAGTTCACTTTGCTGAAGACCCCTCCATTCACTGCAGGATGGGCTCTAGAGGGAGCTCCAGCCCTGTCATCTTGTGCTTCTCAGAACATCGCCTTTTATAGGGTCAGGTCCAGAGCCATTTTCACCCTGACAGTACTTGTAACATTTTAGAGGAAGGAGCGTAGAGGATAAAATATGAAGCTTGAAAAAGAATGAGAAAAGGGATTCATCCAGAACGCATGTAGTAGGAGGAAAGCTCCCTTTACCTACAAGGGAAAAGCCAACTCCTCCTGTAACGCATTGCCTTGATGTAAATTCTTTTAATTAGTCTATATTACTTACCTAACCTAGGAAACTTTTGTGAGTTGAGTGGCCTGCATTTTTAGAGGACTCATTGGCATGGTCTTCCGTTGGAACATTTTGACTTGTTTCTTAGCCTGGAGATGGACCCTTTTGTATAACTTGGACATCACTGGAGAATTAAAAAGAAGTTGAGGAATTCAGAACTACAGGATTCTAAGCAGCCATTTGATCTTGGTGGCCATGAACTATGCATTATAATTGCATCTCTGCAGCAGCCCAAGCATGTTTGCAAATGAAAAAAAAGTAGAGCTTGAAATTCCATTTCTCGGGAAACTTTAAGGACTTTTCAGAATTTAAAAATAATATTTACAATAACTCAGAATATGGACCCCAGCCACAGGCAAATAATGTGTCATAGGATCAGAATAAAAAATTGTATCTCATCTCATTACTAGCTCCTACCTATCTTATTTGAGTCTCCATTTCCTTAAAAAAACACACCCAACAATAACAACAAAAAGAAGGAGTGAGTGACTGCTTTCTTCCTAGCTATTGCAATTGGGCATAGTTGTACACTGTCACATAGCTTTTTGTCACTAGAACCCACTTGAAAAACACACAAATTCTGTTCTTTTTTTTCCTTTCAAAACATGGGACCTCAGCTCAGTCTAGTTTCTATTTTATTTTTTTGGGACCCTGAAGTGCAGAAAGTTCATTAGAGAAAAACTTCCAAAAAGCACACTTTCCGGCTTAACATCAAGCCTTTATTTCCATCTCACACTCAAAAACATTATTTTTACCCCTCACAAAATGTCCCCCTCATGAGCCCCAGTGCCTGACTCTGGCCCCAGTGTCTACTGAAGTGTCTGTGCCTGAACAGGCCAGAAAACCAAAACGTGTACTGGTCCTGCAGTTCAATACAGCACCCTAGCATTGCTGTGGGACTCTTAGAAGACGAGGACTGGTTTAATGTGCATAGAACAAAGGAGAAAAGTTCTGCAGTCAATATGAGTTCATTCATTTGACAAGGGCTGTTCTCTTCCTTTGTGCACTGTTGAAGAATTGATTTCTTTTTTTACACAAAAGCTCTAGAAAACCAGCCTAATGACCGAGAGTGGTCCCTAAAACTAAAGTTTTAATGGTGTTAGATTTATTCAAGTAATAGAATGAGTCTCATATATGATTTTTCCTTCTCCAAGTTTCATGATGACATGAGAATTTATTCTCAAATGTGTAAAGTATTATCTGTTTAGTGTAGAAATATGACTTATATGAAGGCAAGCTTGAACTTGTACAATGAAAGTGGTGATTTAAATTTCTATTGTAGTTATAATGTTACTTAGCCTAGCTATCATTCTGACTTTGTTTAATATTTGCAAAATGAATTATTTCAGTTCATCTCCAAACATGTTATGAATAACATATTTTACATTTTATGAATAATATATTTTACATTTGTGTGTATGTGCCTGTGTGTGTATAGTGTAAAGAAGAATAATAAAATGACCATTTGTATGTCTGCCACCCACTTTCCTGATTATATCCACTCAGATGTAGCCACTTTACTGAGTTTTGTATCATTATTCTACATCCTTATAATATTAATGCACATATACATGTATTGTGTATATATATATATATATATAATATGTACAGTAGTATACACATTCCTGAGTAACACATTCTTTACTTTTGGTCTTTCTGTTTTAAAGGAAATGCTTTTAATATTTCACCATTTAGTATGACATATGGAGTAGATTTTTTTCAAATACTATTTATTAGGTCAAGGAAGTTCTCTTATATTCCTACATTGATAGGGAGTTTTTAGATTGTGAATATATGTTGAATTTTATTGAATGCATTTTCTGTATCTCTTGTGATGATCGAATGACTTTTCTGAATTAATATATATTGATAATATGAATTATAATGCTAGATTTTCTAATGTTGAAATAATCATGCATTTCAAAAACAACACTACTTTGATGTACACTGTGAGTCTCAGACTCTAATATTTTATTTAATATTTTAAAAAGTATTTTCAAGAGTAAGGCTGGTATTTTTATTTTTCCTTTGTCATACTGTCTGTATCTGGTTTAGGTATCAGGATTATATAAGACTCATAAAAGTAGTTGAGAAGTCTCTTTTTGAGTTTTTGAAAGCATTTATGTGCTATTGAAATAATCTGATCCTTTTGTGTTTTATAGAATTATTTTATAAAACTGGGTCTCATATTTCTTTGTAGGAAGATTTGAAACTACTGATTACAGCTGTTTGATGGTTATAGAGTCATTCAGATTTTTAATTTCAACTTTAGTCAATTTGTAAAGTTATATTTTTCTAAGAATTTTTCCATTTCATCTACATTTTAAAATTTATTGGCATATAACTGTCCATACTCTTATAAGCATATAAGTTGTTTGTAGATGTTGTCTTTGTTTTCTTTATATCAATTTGCTAAAAGTTTGTCAGATTTATTAGCCAATTTTATCTTCATTGTTCATCTCCATTACCTTCTGTTTCATAGCATTAATTTTTGCTTTTTATTTTTATTTCCTTTTTTCTATTTGCTTTAGGTTTATTCTCTTATTCTTTTCTAATGTCTTAATTCTTTTCTACTCATTAATTATTAGCTGCCACAAACTTATGGAAATCTGCTTATATAGAGTGAGACTTTTGAAGATATCATTAAAAATTTTGATTAGGAATTGCATGTAACCATCTCAAGCATAACCTAAAAGGAAAGAAACTAGATGTTCATGAAAGAAAGTTCAAGTTACTTGTTAAAATATTTACAAATATTATGGTGGCATCGTTTATACAAATATATAATCTTGAATGTATATCCAACATATTTGATATTTAATATTCTACTTTTCTGATATGAAGTAAATATAATAAATGTTTTTGCAAAGTTTACATATAGATGCTCCCAAATACTCTCCCATTTATTCTAGTAATTGCTATTGTAATAATATAATTTTTAAATGTGTATCATGAAAAAGATGAGTAGAAACTCTAAACACTACCATTCAGTTGGTGCCACCAAGGTCAGTGTCAGCTTTACTGTTCAGCTGTTACTTTGGATTCTTGCTTTGTCTTTTTTCTTACCTCTAAGGATTTCTCTTACAATGAGCTCAACCATGTGTATTAAAAAATGTTCTGGATATTTATGCAGAATTTTGAGGTATTCTCTTTGAGAGGGTTTATTTGTTTGTGTGTTGTTGTTTTTGTCATCTGATCTGCCATATTGCCTAAAATGTAAATCCATGGATGGTATTCAGTTGACTTTGTTTAGTTCTGTGGCCACATAAACTCTAAACTTCAGAGTGCCAAGTCACCAATTTATGTCATTGCTAAAAGAGGGACAGGATCAGAAAAATGTGGATTGATGTATGCAAACTAATTATAATTTCTGAACCTACTATTCAAAACTCATGAATCTCCCACAGTGAGTTAGTGTCATATTTTTCTAAGCTGGACTATATATTAGGAGCAAAGGGATGAAGGACTCCACTTTCAATGGCATATGCATATAAGGTAATTAATTTCTTTTAGTTTTAATATAAAAATACCAAGCAAAATCACAGAAATACTGTAATTTGGGTTCTCAGTCTTTCTCAATTCTTTCAATCATTAATTTATCATTACTTATTGTGTGCATATGATGTGTATTAGAGAAGATCGGGAGACTGAAATACTTTCTAATATTTAGGATCACTTCGTGATTGGTCTTCTTAGGTTTGGAAAGAATTTTGTATCACTAATAAGAAAAGTGTGGAGGCAGCTATACCACAATAGATAAGTGCATAAGCTCTGAAACATCCGGGTTTGTGTGGTGGTTGCTTCATTTACAAGGTCATTGTGTGACCTAGAGACAGTTTTTTAGCCTATCTGTGCCTTAGGTTCCTCATCTGAATAAATATAGTACCTATGCCATGTTGGAACATAGAAAACACTCATAAAAATTTGGTATTAGCATCAAATCATCATCGTTGGCATCATCATCATCATTATCACTGTAGAAAGGCAGTCCCAGAAAGAACAACAACAAAGTAAAGGACCTAGTAGGTTACTGTTCTATATAAACCCCCTATGACCTCATTATTTTATTTCTCTTTTAATCTAGAAAAGAAATCATGTACATTTTGGAGCTGTCATTTCATTGCTACTCAATTATTGTTGGGCGAAGCTCTTCCCATTCTAGGTTTGTGTGGGGATTGGTAATAGAGAAGAGAGGAAGTTGTGGAACTTCCTGGAGTGGGTGCCCTTTGGGCCTTCTTTTTGGGTTAGAGATGGGATCTGTAGAATGATATCAATAGGGCTCACACAGGAAGTGTAGTCCGCAATTGCAGCTCCTTTTGATCTTCTTACTGGAAGCTTCTTGAGGGCAGGGATCATGGCTGTTTTCACCACCATGTACATCTCGTGCCTAGGATGCCTGTTGTAAATTTGCCTTATCTCCCAATGCACTAACTGATGCCACAACTCAAAGCTCTATTCTAGGAACTGGTATAAAGACAAAGTCTCTGCTCTTTTTAGAGATGGGGTCAACATAGGTGATTTCCCCACAGAGTCAGTGCAACTGAATATCTTATTATTTCTGTGTGATTTAAACTCTACCGAAGAAAACAGGTTTTATTTTTATGGTTTAATAATTTTGACCTTAACACAAAAAATAAAAATGTTAGAGAACCAAGTAGACACGAACATATTTGAGTGTAAACTTGTTTTCAAATAGATTATCCTCCAAAAGAAATTCTTTTAGTTCTCAGCCTTTAAAGTAACAACCATACAGTCAGAGTAGAACAAGGTGGGAAGATCTAGAGGACAAAGGAAAAGACAAAAAGACAGAGAGCAGTATAATTCAAGGAGCTAAGCAGATGGGACTGGCATGTGACAGAGCAGCAGTAATCTCGCGCAGTTTCCACTGTCCCTGCTCCATTTACGTACATTTATATAAAGGTTGCAAGAGGAGAACTGATCAGGTACCATCTAATCAGGGAGCCACAAAACCTTTTTGTTCCTCCTCCTTCCCTGCCTCCTTCTACTTCTTTGCAAATTTGACTTGACATTCAAATTCTCTGGGAAGGAGAAAAAGCATGGAGTTTATAAATGAAAAAAAAAAACAACACACCTATATAGGTAGGGAAAGAACATTTTATTTGGAGGCTAACAAAAAGACAATACAAAAAAATTTAATTCAAGCCTCCTTCAAAATACAATAACATCAATTTGCTGATTCCAAGGGCAGTAATAAAGTGGTGTCACAAGATATATTTCTTAATCATTTTTCTTATAAAAATTGTTTTATCTTTTTCACTGTTGTGAGGTGTTTTTTTTTAATTAGTCTTTATTGTAGAAAGTATTATAGATGTTTCCTTCCCCCCGCCATTTACCCTGTTCACTCCGTCACTGTGGTGAGCTTTTAAAAATCATAAATTAAACCCTCAGATATAAGAAAAATATGTAGAATCTCGAGTGCAGTTGTAAAGTAGATATTGAAAGCTGGGTAACAGTGTTGGGAAATGAATTATTCTCTATGGTAAACTCCAGACATAAATGGAGTCATTTCATGATATTGTTCAGTTACATTGTTCACAAGGTTTCTTTAGGAAGATGCTCCTTGTCTTTGATTTTGAAATGACTTTTTGATGTTTGGCTGCTATGGCAACTGCTATTTTATTAGAGTTACATTGATAATCAACTAAAATTGTCAACTTGTTGGCTTGCTACTTTAGAATACCTTTATATTTACTCTATTTTCTGATTTACCACATATTTGATATAATCTTACATTTTGGAAATGCCTATGTTGCCTTATGTTTATTTACATATTAGATTAATATTGTTGTTATAGCTAAGGATTCAGTGTTATTGCAAAGCCAGCTCCGTTTGCCCACAATAGTAGCATTTACTGAGAGTTCACTATGGACCAGGTACTGTTCTAGTGTGCTACATATGACCTCATGCAATCCTCATAAAATCTATGGGGTGCTATTTATTTTTCTTGTTGTTAGTGTTACCATTTCACTGATGAGGGAATGGAGGCACAGATTAAGAAATGTTGCCAGGGATATACATCTAGAATTGTGCTGTCCAATCTACAGTAAACTCTGGTCACATGCGACTATTTAAATAAGTTAAATGGTATTATTTAAATAAGTTAAATGGCATTAAAAATTTAGTTGTTCAGTCACACTAGCCACACTTCAAGTGCTCAATAGGTCCGTGTGGCTGGTGGCTTCTTGAGGGCAGGGATCATGGCTGTTTTCACACTGGACAGTGCAGAACAGAGCATCTCTATCATTGTGGAAAGTTCTATTGGACAATGCTGTTGAGGAAGCAATATAGCCAAACTTGAACTGAGGTGGTGTGTTTCCAGGATCCATACTCATAACTACTACATGGAACAACTGTCTTATTCCCCCTCCTCCATTACCTCTAAAGGGACTAGCATTGAGAGTCTATGAGTTGAGACTTAAGACTAAAGACTAAAGCCTGAATGGGATATTCATTCATTCATTCCACAAATCTTTACTGAGCACCTGCAGAGTGTTAGGTACTGTTCTAGGTGCTGTTGATACAGCACGGAACCAAACACAGATTCTCTGACCTCACAGTACTTACAAACACAGATAATTAAATACATAATATGTCAGGTGATGATAAGTTCTGTGGAGAGAGCACAGCAGGGTAAGGATGATAGGGAGTGCTGATGAAAGTCTCTCCAATAGGACAGCATTTAAGAAGAGACCTGGGAGAGAGAGAGGACACACGGAGAAGTGAGAGGAGAAGCCAGGCAGTGGGGACAGCAGTGCAGAGGCCTGAGGCAGAGGTCTGTGAGGTCAGCTCACACGTTCAGTGCCACACAAAATGGCAGGTGTCCACAGAAATTCCTTCTCTTTCCGATTGTCGTGTCTCATTCATGTGGCCTTTCTTGACCATGGCGGAATATCCCTTTCTTTTCCAGTTCCTATATATCTTCGTTTGTGTCATTAAAGCTGATTGCATTTTCTCATGCAAATATTACTAATTTTGTCATTTTCAGACTTTAGAACATAAAGAAATCTTAGCACCCTTCCATGATTGTCTTAAAGGGATTTACAGGATCATATTTATTTGAAAATTCTTTCTGCTTTTCATGGCCTTCTTTCCCCAATAAACAGAGACTAGCTTACCAGTTCAGAAGTTACTATATGTAAAGCCATGCTGATAAAATTATTTTTAGAAGAAAATTAAGATGAAAAGAAACTAAATCATGGTCTAAAATTTTACTTCTAGACTCAAGAAATAGTCTTATGAATTTAATTGTTAATTGTTAATAGTTTGACTAAACATAGACAACGAATCCCGTTTTTGAGTAAATTAAAATTTTTATTTATTTAGTGTTTTATTTTATTATTTGGGGTCTTTTGTGGTTCCTTGTACACCCTTCCACTTCCCCCAATTACCACACTGTTGTCTTTCTCTCTTTTTTAAAAAATATATTTTATTGATTTTTTACAAAGAGGAAGGGAGAGGGATAGAGAGTTAGAAACATCGATCAGCTGCCTCCTGCACACCCACTACTGGGGATGTGCCCACAACCAAGGTACATGCCCTTGACCAGAATCGAACCTGGGCCTCTTCAGTCCACAGGCTGACGCTCTATCCACTGAGCCAAACCGGTTAGGGCTTTTTTCTTTTTTGCTTAATCCCTCCACCAATACTTCTCCTTCCCCCAAGCCATCTGCCTGCACTCTACCTATGAGTCTGTCTCTATTTTGCTTATTAGTTCAGTTTGCTCATTAAATTCTACTTATGAGTGAAATCATATGGTATCTATCTTTTTCTGCCTGGCTTATTTCACTTAGCATAATGCTTTCCAGATCCACCCATGTTGTTGCAAAAGGTAAAAATTTTCTTTTTATGCCTGAGTAATATTCTACTGTGAAAATATACCATGACTGTTTTATCCACTCATCTACTGATGGACACTTGGGCTGCTTCCAAATCTTGGCTGTTAAAAATAATGCTACAAGGAGCATAGGAATGCATATATTCTTTTGAATTAGAGTTTTGGGTTTCTTCAGATAAATTCCCACAAGTGAAATTGCTGGATCATCAGGCAGTTCCATTTGTAATTTTTGAGGTAACTCCATACTACTTCCCACAGTGACCAATCTGTATGTCCACCAACAGTGCACAAGAGTTCCCTTTTCTCCAACAGTTGTTTGTTGATTTATTGATGATAGCCATTCTCATAGGTATGATATCTGATTGTGGTTTTAATTTGCATTTCTCTGATGATTAGTGACATTGAGCCTCTTTTCATATATCTATTGACCATCTGTCTGTCCTCTTTGGAGAAGTGTCTATTCAGGATCTTTACCCATTTTTAAATTGGATTGTTTGTTTTTTTGGGTGTTAAGTTTTATAAGTTCTTTATAAATTGTGTACATTAACCCCTTATCAGATGTATTAGCGAATATGTTCTCCCATTCATTGAGTTGTTTTTTCATTTTGTTGATGGTTTTCTTTGCTGTGCAAACACTTTTTAGTTTGATGTAGTCCCATTTGTATATTTTTTCTTTTGTTTCCCTTGCCCAAGGAGATAGATCAGAAAAAAATATTGCTATGAGAAATGTTTGACATTTACCTGCCTATATTTTCTTCTAGGATTTCTATTTCTAGTCTAACATTTCAGTCTTTAACCCATTTTGAGTTTATTCTTATGTGTGGTGTAAGAAGGTGGTCTATTTTCATTTTTTTTGCATGTGTCTGTCTAATTTTCCCAACACCATTTATTGAAGAGACTGTTTTTACTCCATTGTATGCTTTTGCCTCCTTTGTCAAATATTAATCGACCATAAAGGCATGGGTTGATTTCTGGGCTCTCAGTTTTATTCCATTAATCTATATGCCTGGTCTTGTGGCAGTACCGGGCTGTTTTCATTATAGTGGCTTTGTAGTATAGTTTGCTATTAGGTAGCATGATTCCTCCAACTTTGTTCTTCTTTCTCAAGATCTCTGTTGCTATTTGGGGTCTTTTGTGGTTCCATATAAATTTTTGGAATATTTATTCTAGATATGTGAAATTTAAAAATTTAAAGATAGCAACTACATTGACTCCCCATAAGGATACATTCACCCTCTTGTTTGCCATTAACATTAGGAAAGATTTGACTCATAAGGCAATACCTACAAATTTCCATGCATCCTCCCTTCATGACTGTGGCACTGTTCCTCCCTAGGTCTCCACATCCTGTAAGTCTATGCTTTCCTTTTCTCCGTTAAAAATCTAGTACAACTAGATCACTACTCCCTTTTGCTTGTACTGTGAAGACAAATGAATTACTAGATGTAATTATTACTTTTATGTTTATATTCTAATCATTTTACATGTGAAATACTTTACAGGTCAAGTTCTTAGTGTAGTACCAAGTCCATGATAAGAATTGCATAAATGTGACCTGTTATCATTATTGTTCCCAGCACTCTAATCCCTTTCCCTGCTGAATTTAAGCAGGTCTTGCCTCAAAGCATCCTACCCTTCCTTGTAGCCCATATGTCTCCCAGACAGTTGAGACACAGTGCATGTCTCCTTTGGTGAGCACAACTCCCCCACCTAATCCTCCTAATTTTCCCTTAAAATTGGAGTTCCTATACCCTGAACACCCTTTACAATCTTATACTAGGCACTGTTGAGATTTTGCCTAGTATTCACCAGAGCATTTTGTAATCTAAAAGGAGGTAGGACCTTAAGGCAGAGCATATTAAGCCTGATTTCCAGGGGGGCAGCTTTCTCTCCTTTCCCTCAGTGTAGGGTGAATCATGTGGGCCCCCCTCCAAGTCTTCAGCCAAGAGTCTGGGTCCAGTAGGTGTAGGTGGGATCCAGATAGAACCAGCCGCTTGCTCCTGGCTAATCTTCCAGTAACAGTAGGGCTCCCCCTCCCCATTTAAAAACAGTGTAGAAAAGCCTGGAGCGGTAGGCTGAGAGGGTGACTCTCCTCTGTGCTGGGAGGTGCCAGCTTTCCGTGGGGAGCCTGTGAGGGCTATGCAGAAAGGCTGTTTTCCCTCCACAGCTCTGGATGCCTCAGATGCTCTGAATGGATTGAAATGGACTGATTTCTGTTTACAATGTATTTATGAGAATGCATTAAAAGCTCTGACATGTTCAGGAAACCAGGCATTTTGTTCATTTTATACCTATCTCTATACCTATCTCTATATATCTATAATGTGTATATCGATAACACTGTAGTCCATTCTGTGAGGAAGTGTAAGATATTTGGCAGTAACCAGTGTTGGAGGAATTCCAATATTAAAACTCCCTGAGCTTATAGGTGACTATACTGACGAGGAGTGAAATAAGGTGTGCCATGTTGCATATTAGATGAGACTAAATGAGGAAGGTAATGTGTGGGGGATCACACTTTTTTATAGAACTTCTTAATATTCTGTCATTGAATTAGTCCTTTTTATTTATGTTTCCTCAGGCCTTAGTTTGGGTCCGTGTTCCTAATAGATACAGTGGTAAATTATTCATTTGTATGCAAATAAACAGCAGATGCTGGATGGAAGAAGTATTTGCAGAGGGAGAGAAATTCCTATAAGATAAAGGATAATCCTAAATAGCTACCTGAAATTTGCAGCATGGTGCCTTATTTTCTTCATTGGTATCCAATTAGTCTGGTGTTAAATAAGCTATGAGCACCCATGCCGAATAGAGCAGGAAGGATGTGCTTCAAAGGGTGAACCTGCATAAAATTCAGTTGATAATGGTTGTTTCCATTGAAGGAACCCTGGGATTTACAGTGCTGTGCCGGGAACTCTATACGCAGCACCTTTATTTCCTTAATGCTCCTTCAAGGAAGATTTTGTTATTTGTGGATGATGTAACTAAAACGCAAAGAGGTTATGTGACTTGTCCAGAGCCCCCATTAGGTGGAAAAGCAAGGCTTGCTTCTGTGTCTCTCCTTTTATTTATTTTCTCTAGTTAGTCCCTTTTTTCCTCATTTCCACTCCCATTGTCTTCCTCACCCATTGACAAACCATTATAACAAGTCTGATGTGTATACTTTTGTTTGTATGTATGAATTCTTATAAAAATATCTTTCTTATTTGTGTTCCTGTATTTTTAATTTCAGTAAATGGTATTCTGCTATAGATTTACTTCTCTTTTACTTATCTGTTTATTTATTTTAAACATTTTTTTTCATGCAGCACTAGGTTTTGAAGACCCATTCATGTGGCTGTATGTACTTCTGGTCCATTGTTACAGTACTCCGAATAGTACCCACCACATTCATCTGGTGACAGGCACCCACATTGCTTTTAGATCCCCACCATGCTGAATAGCCCTGCAGTGAACATCTTGTTCACCTCTCTTGGTGAACCTATGTAGGACTGTTTGGGAATTGCTGAGCCACAGGGCACACATATGCTAACTTTGCATTGGGTGAGCTTGCTGTTTAGGCTGGCAGCTCCTGTCCACATGTCTGCCAGCTGTGCAGGAGCACCCCTGTATCCTCCGCATCCCACTGAGAAAACTTCTAGTTTTCTCATTTTTCTAATTTTCTAATTTTGGTCAGTCTATATGTGTAAAGTATGTGTACGTATGTTTTAGTTTGCATTTCTCTAAATTTTTAATGTTTAAAAATGATCTTTTCATATGCTTGTTAGTTGAACTTTTTCTACTGCTATTCTGTGTTTAAGTTCAGAGGTTGAAGGTCATGGTCAGAGTGTTCCCATTTCTCTAGACCAGCACTGTCCATTTGAAATATAATGCAAGCCACATATGCAACTTCAAATTTTCTAGTAGCCGGATTAAAAAGGTAAAAAGAGGTGAAATTAATTTTAACAATGCACTTATTAATTTGATAAATATAAATTATTACCACTTCTATATGTAATTGATAAAGCAATTATTAATAAGATGTTTTATATACATATTTTTTCCATACCAAGTTTTGAAAATCCCATACGTATTTAACAATGAAAATACATCTCAATTCGGGTTCTAAATTTTCAGTGATTGAAGTGAAATGTCACTTTATACAAGTAAAGTTTTGTTTAACAGAAAAATACATTGTTTATAAAATTTTAGATATGCCTGGTTATTAGAAAGTCCTTCTTGTATTGAACTAAAATCTTCTACTCTTTAATTTCTAGTCATTAATCAGGCCTTTTTCCTCCTCTTAATGGCAAGTAATAGTTATTGACTAGGGCATCTGTGTCAATGACTATCTGAAACTACCATTGAAGAGGGGGCATCTTTAAAGCTCTGTAAGTACTAAATCTCAGGTAGCCACCTTCAGTGGATGAGAAACAAGCAGGATACTATGTATTCAAGCCTTTTCTTCCTTCCTGTATCAGTCAGGGTTCAACTGGAAAAACAAAACCAATAGGAGATATATATTAAGAGATTTATTCCAAGAAATCGCCTTACACAATTGTGGGGACTGGCTGGGCAAGTCTGAAATCTGTGGGGGCAGGCTGTCAGGAAGGGCAAGCTGGAACTCTTGGGCATGAGCTGAAGCTGCTGATCGTAGGTGAAATTTCATCTTCTTGATTGTCAGGGAAGCCTCAGTTTTGCTCTTAACGTCATCCTTCTAATTGTGGGCTTTAATTACATCTACAGAGTGCCCGTATGGCAACATCTAGACTAATGTTTGACTGAATAGTGGGCCCATAGCCTAGCCAAGTGGCATGTAAAATATACCATCACACCTCTCATAGACCAGACCTGACATTAGGGTGAGGGCAGGTTATATTAATAATGGGATCAGGTAACTTACAGCAATGGCAGAGGGGACTCAATCAGAGATACGAGCTGTTGCGTGTTATATGGCTCTATTTCCACATATGTGGAATAGACAGATCCACAGAAACAAAAAGCAGATTTGCGGTTGCCAAGGGCTGGGGGCAGTGGGAAATGGGGAGTGACTGCTTACTGAGTAGAGGTTTCTGTTTGGGGATAATGTATATATTCTGGGACTGGATAGTAGTAATGGCTGCACAACATTGCGAATGTACTACTGCCACTGAATTGTACACTTTAAAATGGCAAATTTTATGTTATGTATATTTTTTCTAATAAAAAAAATAATCAAATGTAACTGTCATTAAACAGCGCTCTGCAAAGCTGACTGCTATGGGCTCAAGATTGGAACCCACCTCTCATTATGAGTCAGTAGGGTGTCATTTAAGAGGCCAGTTTAGTGTGTTTACCTTTGGGGATTCAGGTCCTTGACAAGTGACAGCCTCAGGCCTTATACGCTTGAGATAGACATTGTTCAAACCTATTGTTCTGAATCCCCAGCTTATAATGGGAGGGCACAGGCAGGCTTTGCTTAGACAGTTTGGAAGTATATTGAGTAGTAAAGCTAATACAGGATTGGTGGCTTTCACAGAGCCCTCGATGGAGATCTTCAAATGCGGGGAGCTTTTGTTTCCCGTGTGCCTGCTGGGAAGACGGTCATGAATCTCTGGCCTGTCAGAAAGAAACCCGAGATTTAGCTTGGCTGCTGTGCTTGGGTTCCTGGGAATATTTTATTGCCATGGCTCTTTTCTCCATAAATGCTGCTCAGACTTGCTCTTTATTGGGAACTGTGATATGTGGGGCCTTTCCTCTGTGTATAGCATGAGCTCGCGCTCGGCTGACGGTGGATGTCAGCGTAATGATCTTTTTACAGCAGTGACAGTTTAGAGAAATGTTTTTCAAATTTGTGGCTACTGACAGACATAGATGAATTCCCAACTAGAGTTATGGATCACCAAGAAAATGGGCTCTGACAGTGCCCTGGAGCCGGGGAGTGGAACGGACCTTCCCTGGGAGTGGCTACGCGGGGCAGACGTTCAGAGCCGATGTGCGGAGCTGCACAGGGAGGGCCAGCGCGCAGTGTCCTGTTTACGTCCATGCTTCTTCCTTCTCACCTGGAAACAGCACGTGACAGAGAATTCTCCTTGGACATCATTTCAGCAACATTAAGTATTTGAAGTCACTAAGGAAGGACCTATTTTTTGGCGTAAGTGGGACTTCAGATAACTGAAAGCATCTTTGGGAGGTCCTATGTTGAACTTCATTTATGGCACTTTTACAAATTAAGGATAAAATTTAAAAATGACTATTAACCACTATGTGTGCTGATTTCATATATAGATGATTTTAGCCTTTAAAAACATATTTTAGACAAAATTAATTTCTTGAGGTGTGAATGTTCCCATCCTTAATGACTCAGTAAATATATATTTAAAAGGCTAAGTATAATTTGATGTGGTTCTTTCCACGAAATTGAATCATTCAACTTATACATCTAAGGGATCCTTTGACTTATTCGGGTTCCCGAGTCCTGCACATGGGAACATAAGAGTAGCTTTATGTTTATGGAAGAATAGTCCTGCCCAAATGTGTCTTCCAATGGCCTCACACAATGTTCAAAGGGCCACTGTTAGGACCCATGTTTCAGGTTCGCCGGTCCCTAGAGGACACCTATTGAAAGGCAATTATTTATGAGTGTGGGGTGATATGTTAGATGTCTAAGATGTGCTGGCCACTCTCTACATGTGATTTCTTTAAAAAATACATTTCTTTATTGATTTCAGAGAGGAAAAGAGAGAGAGAGAGAGAGAGAAAGAGAGAGAGAGAGAGAGAGAGAGAGAAACATCAGTGATGCGAGAGAATCATCGATCTGCTGCCTACTTCATGCCCCCTACTGGGGATTGAGCCCGCAACCTGGGCATGTGCCCTTGGCCGGATTCGAACCTGGGACCCTTCCGTCTGCAGGCTGACGCTCTATCCACTGAGCAAAACCAGCCAGGGCATGATTTCATTTTTTTTAAACAATTTTGTGAGGTATGTGTTATATCATAAAACTAACCTTCAGAAAGGTGACTAACTTGCCCAAGGTCACACAGAGAGTAAGTGACAGGGTTGACTTCAAACCCAGGACATCTGATCCTCAAACCTTGTCATTTTCCATTGCTCCTTGCAAACAAGGGATTTTAGGGTTTTTAGCCGCAGAGCTAATGTCTGAGTCTGTTTGAGCTGCCATAACAAAATGCCGCAGACTGGGTATTTATAAACACAGACGTTTATTGCTCGCAATTCTGGAGGCTAGAAATCTGAGATGGGGGTGACAGCATGGTTGGGTGAGGGTTCTCTTCATGGTCACAGACTTTTCCTTGTGTCCGTATGTGGTGGAAGGGACTAGGAAGGTCTTGGGGTCTTTTTTTTTCAGTGCACTAATCCCATTCCTGAGGGCTCCAGTCTCATGATTTGAGCACCTCCCAGAGGCCTCACCTTCAATTACCATCACCTTGGGTTTAGAATTTCAACATATGCATTTCGAGGGAACATTAACATTCAGACCATAGCAGCTGGTCACCAGGAAATGGAGCCTAGGACACCTACAGTTTTAAAGAACACAGGGTGATCCAGAGAAGTTTCCAGATAAGAAAACCTGGGTAATGGCCAGAAATTCACGTAAAGCGTTTTTGTTCTCTTAGAAAACACAGTTTAAGCATAGCCCCGGCTTTGGAGCCTGCCTCCGAGTATTCTGTTCCACAGTTCACCATGCCTTCTCTGTGCTCACTGTACACTGCCCATATGTCTGTAGTCACACTTGTCATACTTTATGATGCCTGGCACAGGGCCTGGCATAGAGCAAGACCTTAATGCGTGTTTATTGAATTAATCAGGTGGAGGTATCCAGGAACATCTCAGAGAATGGGAGGGGCAGAGGGACCAGGGATGAGCTAACTGGACTTGAAGATGAGCCCCCTATTTCTGTGTTTGCTGAGGATGGATCAGCAGGCCCTGAAGTATAAATGCAGTGACAGACTTGCTGATAAAATCCAGGCTTTCTATTCATTGTGTTTTCAGCTGTAGGGAAGGTTGATTTCCACAGTGGGTTTTTTTTTTAATTAAGTGCTTTCATTCCTGTGTGTGTATATACATTTACATGCATTTTTGCCCGAGATGTACACAAGGAAATAATTTGCAGAAAGACTTCGGAGAGTGAAAATGTGGAGGTCCAGATGCTTTGAAGATTCAAAAATCCCCATTTTGGCCTCTAAGCTAATGATCGGGTAACTATAGCCTGCTGGCCAAATACCTCTTGCCTTTTGCACAAAAACTGAGCTAAGAATGATTTTTACTTTTTTGTGTGTGTGTGGTGAAAAAAAAAGAATATTTCATGACATCTGAAAATAATATGAAATTCAATGTCAATGCCCATAAATAAAGTTTTATTGGAACCCACCCACACTGGTTCATTTATGTATTATTTGTGGCTGCTTTTGTGCTACAAAAGCAGAGTTGTATAGTTGCAACAGTCACCATATGGCCCACAGCGCCTCAAATATTTTCTATCTGGTTCTTTGCAGAAAAAGTTTGCCAACCTCTCCTCTAAGCCATGATAATGTCATTCTCTTTTTGGGCTGGTAGGAAAACAGAGTAACTTTGTTTCCATTGTTTCAGGAGCCTTCTTGCAGAACATATTGATTTCATTTATAGATTTCTATTGATTTTTGTTGTTACTTTAATCTGTGTTGTCATGAAGGGCCTGGAATAACTGTTGTACATTCTTAAGGTACATTCTAAATAGCATCTGGAAAATCTCTCATGATTGATTTTGGTAAAGCAGCTTTAATTTTTAAATTGCTTTTGAACTTTTCCATTTGAGAGTGAACACTAAGGGGAAAGGGTGAGATGGGTAATAACAGCCCGTGGCCTTCTGCTACCTCATGGGCTGCCATGAGAATTAATGAGATAATGTATAGGCAGCATTTTGTGCTTCTCAAGGAAAGGTGCCACAAAAGTATAAGGCATTATTAATAACAGACAGAGGGTCTGGAGGTAATGATCTTCATTTCTGACTCACAAAATAGGTTTCTACTAAAACAATTTAGATTTGATGCTTAAATGCATGTTTGTAATGGGGCCAAAGTAGCAAGAAAATCTTGGAGTAATGAGAGAGACCATTGTGATTTCAAGATATATAACTGTCTTGATTTTTAAAATAGATGACTTTGGGCAGATGCCTCTGAAAAATAAAAGTGAGGGAGCAGGGAGAGTAGGAAAATGAAAGAGAAAAGCCAATGGTGGATGTGTTTCTGGGATGGGTAACCTGTGGACAACCGGGCTCCATCTGTGGGGACCCTCTGAGGCACTGTGTAAAATTAAGCCTCAGGTTGTCCTTCCAAAGGAGGTTGGAATTAGTGAACTCAATAAATGATAAAAATGACCCATTGCCAGGCTTTCTGGTCAAATGTTGTGCCAGGAGCTTTGCCTAAGTAGTTTTGTTTAATTCTGAAAAAAAGTGTGGAAGGATATAGTTAGTAATATTTAACAATGATAACTGAGGAGTTAGTATAAATTACATCAAGTCACTTAGTAAGTGTTAGGGCTAGAATACAGATCCAGGTCTGTCTAGCAGAAGGAAAGCTCATGCTCTTTCCTCTGCGCTATAAAAGAATGTAATTGCCTCCTAATAGGACTGAAGCTTTCCACATTCAGTCGGAGCTGCCTGCTATATCTCCATTAGCTTTTTCACCGACCAAAGCAGCTCCATTCTGACCAATCAGGACAGTGACTTTTGGACCAACCAAAATGTGAGGATTAAAATTTAAGTTGTTTCTAATTTGTAATGTTGGAAGATGGCTGTATGTCAGGAGGTTATTGCTGCAGTAACAAATAACTCCTAGGACCTCAGTGATTTAACCACAACTTACTTCTTTCATTACATGTCCATGTGGCTGGCAGGGTGGCTTCATGTTGATACCATCTGCACTTGGGGATCCAGGCTGATGGGGCAATACTATCTGGCAGTGCTGGCTCTAGGATGAGGTAATTGAGGCACCACTGGCACTCACCCTCAGGGTCATGGAAGTGCCACCCCGGCATTTACCATGGGGGTGAGTTACTCCTAAGTTGGGTACTATAGTGTGAACACTGAGAAAGAAGATACCACTAAAAAGGGCTCCCAGTGGCTAACTGGGCTAAAATAGTCCTGGCCAATGTTATTCAGTGGTTAGAGTGTCAGCTGCACACTAAAGGGTCCTGGGTTTGATTCTTGGTTGGGGTACCGGGGCGGGGGGGGGCAACAAATTGATGTGTCTCTATCACATCAATGTTTCCACCTCCCCACTCTGATGAGGATTAACAACAACACAAAAATATAAACAAATAAAAACAAATCCTAGCAGCCATTTCTACACAGGGAACTCACATGAAAACTGCACTTCAGGGAGAAGCCTGAAGTGAAATACTTCCTTCTGCACTGAACCAGCTCTTATAAAGAAATTGAGCCAGCTCTTATAAAGAAATTCATGGGATCCTATTTCAACCAATAGGACTGAGCTTTCCACATTCAATCATTAGCTTCTTCACTGAATCAATCAAAGCAGCTCCATTCTGACTAATCAGAACAGTGACTTTTGGAACAGTGACTTTTGGACCAATCAAAATGTGAGGATTTGGAGTCCTCATTTGCATGAGGATGAACCAATTGGGGACCAGGGGTAAGTCAGCTCTCCTCTGGTTTTGAGAGCACACTTTCCCCCTACCCCCATCTTTTAACCCCCATCTTTTAAAAAATATATATTTGATTTCAAAGAGGGAGAGGGAGAGAGAGAGAGAGAGAGAGAGAGAGAGAGAAACATTAATGATAAGAGAATCATTGACTGGCTGCCTCCTGCACACTCCCCACTGGGGATTGAGCCCACAACCCAGTCATATGCCCTGACGGGGAATCGAACCATGACTCCTGGTTCATAGGTCAATACTCAACTACTGAGCCACCCTGGCTGGGCCACACTTTCCCTTTTCACTGAAGACTGGAGTAGAGCAGTGCAGGGCAAAGCAGACTAGCATGGGAAGAAAGGAAGTTTTGGACATGCAGGCGGTAAAACAATACCCAGAAAAGATGTACTAATACCTGCGAGTGGTTGAAATGGAGTAGGAATTGCATTCTCTTTTTGAGAAGGTTGTAGAAGAGGGAGACAGAGTGCTGGACTTGAGTCCAATGAGCCTTATTTTGATATCCTAGCGCTTAGTATGCTGTCGGGCACATAGAGATGCTCAATCAATCTTTATAGAAGTAAATTCAGCTGAACGTTATCCAGGATGATGGCAAAAGATGCAGTCGGGAAAAAATTCTACAGTGACTGGGCCGTAGACCAGGTTGGCATGTGCAGCTCTCGTCTCATTCAGAGGAAGCGACCTAGTTTATCTTGCCAAGCACCCCATTGAGGGCTTTCCTTTGCTCTCTTCACAACTGGCTTCACAAATAAGGGGTAATTTCCCTAACTATACCAGCTGTGCCTCATACTTCCATAGGAAGGGTTTCTGCTATCATTTTAATATAAAGTTATCTCCTTCTGCTTGCCTATATTAATACATTTTATGGTCATGGTTTTGGCCACATTCTTGATATAGAGTCATTCCTAGAAATTCAGTAAATATAATACAGAGAAAATGAAACAGAAATGAGAACCCAGCTAATTTGTATTAGAGATGGGTGAGCCCATTTGCAGATTACTGAATTTTGTAAAATAGCCAGCAAAGAGAAAACAAATAAATCAAACAGCCAGCACTGCCGAATATAGGGCTTTTCTTTCCATTTATTTTGCTAAGTGTGGATGGTTGTTAATTATGTATTTATGACAGTACTTTATAGCTTAATTATGAGTGTCCTGAGCATGTTTTCCGAATGTAATGAAGTCTGGACTGCATGGGGCCCTCTTGCTCCATTATTCTGCTGTTAAACTTTATCTGAGAAGTGGTTTAATTTTGCTGTGGAGTTTGTGGATTACTTATATTGGGGTGATTTAGCTGGGTTCTCACGATCAAACTAAACTACCAGAGAGACGTTCTTATTTTTGAGAGATTTTATAAAGTTTCTACTTTTACTGCACACAAATAATGCATTTGATTATTAGAACCATTTTCGGTGGTGAGTTCTGAGGGGCTTATCTTATAGGCTATAAATGTCAGAGCAATTCTTTTATTTACAGCTTAGGAATGAGATGCTTTGCGTTGAACTTGTACCCTGAGTACACATCTTTCTTTTTCTCCCATTTTTAAATTAAATAATTAGTATGTTGTTACACTTAAGCTTCTGTGTCTTAAGATGGGATTCAGTTTTGACTCCTATCTGGTATTAATATTGCGTCAGATAAAATGGGCTGTTGATGGCTTTGGGACACGAATGATCAGATTTTAAGCAGGCAGAAGAGGGAGACTACAGTCTTATTGATGACCGAAGCTAAAATGAGTGGATTTGGAAACATCAGTATAATGGATGTGTGTTTTCCAACTTAGGAATTCTAGATCTATTCATGCAGTATTAGTAAAAAAAAAAGTGTGCGTATTTTGGTTTATTTGTATTGTTTTGGGCTACCCAGGTAAATAAAATTATGTGTGACTTGCAGATAAAAGTGGCTGTTGCTGAGGGATTACTGGGACTTAAGGAGGGGGGAGTATCTCACAGTAATTTTATTATTATTTTATCTAAAGACACAGGATAAAAATTGCATGTATGTAATGGTCCTTTAACTAGAAGTAGCTATATACCCCAGTCTTACTTTCTTCTTGTGCTTCTGAACTTTAAGTTTTTGCCTGGAAGCATTGAGAATCTGTCACTGTTATTCTTTGGCTATTGTTTCTTGCCTATGAACCCAGCTTTCCTTTCATTGGGCATCTAGTGCTCTTGCTAAGGTTGTTTATCAGTAGAGAGCAGTGTGGAATGAAGCTGTCAGCTCATTAATGGGGTGTGTGCGTGATTTGGGTGCACCCTGGAATTTAGGAGGCTGAATTAGGAGGTTTCAGCAAACAATTGCTGTGGGTCCTGCACTTTATTTTCCTCAGCAGGACAATTTGGATTTGAATAACATTTTCCTTTTGGTTAAAACCTCTGTCCAGTTTCTTTTGAAAGGTGTGAGGTATCGTCATGGGAACCATAGGACTGTTGGTCTGTGGAAAAGCTATGCAAAGAAAAGCAAAACAAAACAATACACACATGCACACATACACACATGTGCACACTCACACCGTGTCTGGGAAGTGGACGGGGATGCTGAGGCTGGGAGTGGGGAGAGGAGGTGGGGGATGGGGCCTTGGTAGAAGCAGCAACAAAGAAATAAAATGAGAGTCAGGACATGCTGGTGAGCAGAAAGAACTGGCTGCAAGCAGGGTGTCTACAAGCCTCTTGCCTTGGGCAAGGTTCAGTCTGTGTTTTCTAGTTGATTATGTCTCTCCTGTTTTTTAATTGCTTTCTAGTTCTCCAAGTTTCAGAATGTAGTTCACTGTTTTCACTTTGGACTTGTTCATTGATTAACTTGCAAATTCTGGAGTGTTGATATTACCATGACTTTCTCCGACTGAGAAATTAGATAATTTTCTTTTTATCCAGTAAGTCACAATGTGGATGCTATACAACATGGATACATAATCCTCAGTCGGCTGTATGGTGCTCTTATGCTTAGAATTTGAAAGTGGAAATTTGGGATACTTACAAGAATATATAAGGGGCCTCCCAAGATGGCGGTGTGCCTGGCGGTGATCGCCAAGGAGTGTCCCCACGGAGAATGAGCTGAAGTCCCACTACATGGTGCACACGTCCCTGGGCGTGGTGGATGAGAAGATCTCTGCAATGGGGAAGGCCCTGGTGGACCAGAGGGAGCTATACCTGGGCCTGCTGTACCCCACAGGAAACTACAGGTATATGGCTACGTGACCAACTCCAAGGTGAAGTTTGTTATGGTGGTGGATTCTTCCAACACAGCACTTCGTGACGAGATCCGTAGTATGTTCCAGAAACTGCACAACTCCTACACAGATTGATGTGTAACCCCTTCTATAACCCAGAGGACCGCATTCAGTCCAGGGCCTTCAATAGCATGGTGACATCTATGATGATACAGGTCTGTTGGGTGAGAAGATTGCTGCCTGTTGATTGAAGAGAAGTGTTTTGTACATAACTGTACTGTGTAGATGTGTATTTATTATCATTTACCCCACACGGGGGCAAGGCCAGGTGGGGTGCATGTCAACTAAAGGTCTTGTGACATCAGGTTTGGTGTTTTCCTTCTGCCGAGGGTTTAACTAGAGTGTTTAATGCAGGGCTTTTCAGGGATGGGGCGGACAGAGGTCAGGGACAAGATAGTAGGGAGCCATTGTCCCCATAGCACGAAGGGGCAGTGGGAGCTGGTTGGTAGGAGCCCACAGAGCTTGGAGCCCTGGAGAGGCTGTGGCCATGGGGCAGCCTCTCTGTCCCACCAGCTGCTCCTTGTGGCGCCCTCCAGTGGCTGACCAGGTGGGGTGCTGTATAAGGCCTCCATAGCTGGATTTAGAACTTCTTCCACAGGGAGAAGTTCTCTTTCTGGTCTTGCATCAGCCTGATGTCTGGACTTGGCCCAACCTTGGAAGGCAGCTGTTACGAGATCTAGGCCACTTCGTGTAACTGTGGCAGTTCACCTGTGGCTGTTGCTTTCTGAGCATGAAGGAGCCTCTTCCATCTGTTAGTGCACAGTGTTTCTAGTGGCTTGAGGGCTGGACGGGGTTAGGCTCTGAGTCCCCTGCGCCCCAGGCTCGAGGGCACACTGCTTACATTTGAGGAGGAGCTGATGTAATTAGATGCCTATATTCTGCATCCCCAGAGGCTTGCTTAGCCAAGTCCAGAGGACAGTCCTAATAGTTGACTGTGGCTGACGTGTCAGCCCCTTCTGGGGTCAGGCAGCCCAGGTTCTTTGCCATTTTTGTGTCCTGTGAAGTAGGAGAGGCGACAGGGACCCGCTGAGTCTGAGCCCCACCCGCACAGTCTGCTCCAAGTTGTGTTCAGCGCACACAGCTGTTGGCTAGCTTCCTGAGTCAGCGCCCCAAGACAGCCGTTGAGTCCCTCCCTCCCACCCTCAGTCACTGGGCAGAGGGTCTCTGACCAGGAGGAAGGCGGCTCAGATTCCTGGGAGAATGGGCTGTAACATTGGTGAGCCTAGGGCTGGAACAGGGAGATGAACTCCCAAGGGATTTCCTTCCCGTCTAACAAGCACAGGATTGCTTTTTTAAATTACAGAAATAAAAACAACAACAGCTAGGAATGTGTATTAAAAACACGTCCCAGTCCCCGTCTCCCGCCTTATCATAGGTGGAAGTGGAAAACCTAGAGTAGAGCTGAGAAGTACCAAACAGGCTTTGGTTGCAATGCCAGTGGACTGTTGGCCCCCTCTCACAGGATTTCTTCCCTGCAGTCCATGTTTGAGGGTTTAAAAAAAATATATATATATATGTATATATATATATTTTATTGATTTTTTTTACAGATAGGAAGGGAGAGGGATAGAGAGTTAGAAATATCGATGAGAGAGAAACATCAGTCAGCTGCCCCCTGCACACCTCCTACTGGGGATGTGCCTGCAACAGAATCGAACCTGGGACCTTTCAATCCGCAGGCCGACGCTCTATCCACTAAGCCAAACCGGTTAGGACCATGGTTGAGGTTTTGATAGTGATCTCTCCTGCCTGAGTAGTGGCTCTGATAGGGATTGCAAGTTGCCCACCCAGTATCCATTCTTCCTTGCTTCCTTACTCACTTCCCCAGTGTTATTGAGGACAATTGGCTACAAAAGGTATTTCCTAGCTTTCATAGCACACAAGGACAGGTAGTTTTTATGGCATGTAAGTGAATGATGTTGGGAGAGACTTTTAGGAAAGATCCTTTAAAAGGGGGTTCACGTGACAGATGGAGTCCTTCCTCATCTTCTCCCTTCTTCCTGCCTAAAACTTGAATGTGATGGCTGGAACTCATCCCCTAAGGACAGGGAGCAAAAAGCTAGTAGGAGCCTGGGTCGTTGCTGAAATACCAGCTCTGGGCTACTTTCATTCAGCAATTTTTTATGTAAAATAAATAGATAGATAGATAGATAGATAGATAAATAAATAAAAAGAAAAAAGTAAGAAAAAAGAATATATAAGTCCATAATTTTACTTAAACAAATAGTGTTGCAACAATAATAACACCACCAACAAATGTGAACTGTCTGGGATATGCACATAGCATACATAACCTATGAGTGTTCCCCCATTGTATAAATATGCATGTAGGAGATATATATTTTCCATGACAGATTTATGCAGACCGAAAGTCTGGACCCAGATGATCTCACTTCACATTGGGAACTTCAGAGAGGATAACATTTTTAGGTGGGTGGATTGTTAATGGCCGGCTAATTTGTTTTTCTTTTCAGTGAAAGTTACAGTCCATTTAAGAAAAATCTAGCCCTTTAGGAACTGTTGCCTCTTTATTGATAATTTGCTGCTATTCCAAGCAGCCATTAAAAACAGTCTGAATTCAGCTGCAGTTGTTAGGACCTAAACATGACTTCAGTCTGGTAGCCGGAGGTACATGTCCACCTACAACATAATCCAGCCTCTAACAGCCTGTGTGCTGGTGAGGAAGCTACTTTCTTACATATACGTTAACTTTTAGGCTCTTGTCATTTTCTGGTCAGGGAGCCTGTGAGACTGAAATTCAGGGTTGCAGTTCTGAATATATGATGTTGATTTGGGACCAACAGGGGCAGTAAATCTGGTACTTGCATCTTAGTATTAGTATAGTTCTTGATTCATCTGTGACTTTAATGTTCCCAGGATTCTGTTCGAATTCTATATTTAGGATCAGCTGGTTGTGATTTTATTATACATCATCCAGTGAATGGTGGGATAATAAATTAATCAAAATAAAAACTTGGTGCCTGTCATTGACCATACTTCTAAGTAAAGAAAAATGTCTATGGCTTAAACATGAATTTCCCAAAGTTTTCCCAAGAGATACTTTAAAAAAAAAAGCAGTTTCATAGGCAAATAAGTTTTTGAAATGCTGCATATCCTAGGTCTCTACTAAAGATTCATAAAGCACATGAACATTAGTATAGGTTCCGAGAGGTCCCACAATAAATAATGCTGGTGAACTTTGTTAACCCAACATGTTCTACTTACTTGACTAGCCCTTTCCACCAAATATCTAATGGAATAGTGTATCCATTTGGTACATTTTTCTTTAAGCAAATTTTTCAAGACAACGGGTGATTGAATTTTACTTAGAAATAACAGGAAAAAAGTCATTCTTATTTGCACAGCAGCTGTCACATTTCAGGAAAAATTTTGAGATAAATGAATTTTTAGTTGGATGAAACTAGGAAACACTTGATTCTAAAGTATTATATATGTTTTTAATATTTCTGAAATTATTTTTGCTTTTTATTTATTGATGGTGTGTTATATCCTGCCTACCTTTCAACTCCCAATCTGGAAAGAAACATGTCTTGAATATTTGTTGATTTGGATGATAACTCTGTTATCTATGAATGGATGTTAAAGTTTCTTTGCAGACTAGGGATGGAGGGTGGAAGACACATATAAAAATGGAAATTAAGATGCAGCACAGGAAGTACTATGTAGGTGTTCCTGGGGTGTTAGAAACACACACAGAGAGAGCCCTGCCTTGATGGATGGTTTTGGTAACATGTGAAGGGTGTCAAAGGGACTACTGTTATTGCAAATAATTTTGGAGCCCACTGGAAGTATGGGTTCCTTCACCAGACGGTGAGCCACATAGTACAGACTTTGTGTGTTTTTTGTGTCACTGGGTCCTAGCACAGTGCTAGGCACATGATAATCAGGAAATTGGTGTGTGTGTTTTGCATCTTCAACGAACTAGTAGAATTGAGAGCAGAATGTTTTGACCCCACCTGTCATTCAGATAATATTTCTTTGCCTTATTAATGCTTTTTACTTCAAACAATAAATATGGACTATTAGTTGATTTTAAATTCCGTTCATAATGAATTTCATCTATACAAATAATAATGCAAATTAAAAATGAAGATGATAAATACTGCACAGGTAAAATTTGATATGTTTGGCAAACTGGTTGTAAAACCAAATCTGTTTGGTAAAATTGAAATTTGTAAAACTTGGCCTGGGAAAAATTGGACTTGATGAAAGTAATCAAAGTAACATAAAACTAACAAGACTCAAAATTACACATGGTTACATTTCTTATTGGCCAAGAGTTCACAGAAGAATGAAATTTTGACAACATTTAGATTTGCAAGATTTGATCCCAGAAAAATAAATTTGGTAGAAACAATGGGTGCAAAGGAAACCTCACAGACACTATCCTGGATTATCCACTTCAATAATGGGTCTCTGGGGACCAACCTCTATGCCACTTTATTTTCCAGGGACTGTATTATTACAGTTCTCTAGCATCTGGCATTCTCTTACTATTATCGTAGCTACCTGCACTCATTTTCCATATTAAACTGTTTCCATCATTTACCCCCTAGCTCACTGTTCTCCAAAGGGCTCCAGCATCATCTGGAATACTAGGTAAAATGCAGATTCTTGGGTGCTATCCCTACACTACTGAATCTGAATCTATAGGGCTTGGCCTAGGAATATGCATCTTTACAGCACATGGGGTGATCCCTGTGCAGATTAAAGTTTGGGAACTACTGGTTAATATGTAGGATTCATGATTTTGGATGTGGGAAAGGACACAAACAATACTGTTGGTGGCAGGATGTAAGGACAGCACAAAATCAACTATTCATTGATTAATCCAATCATTCAACACATAGTTTATTGACATATTTATGTGTCAGCCTCTGTCTTAGATTCTGGGGAGGGGGGTGTAGAATGGGAGGTGTTCAACAAAACCCTATTCTCATTAAATTTACATTTTAGTGTGAAAAACTGACTATACACAAATAAAAGTAAATATTTTCAGGTAGATAATTTCAATGAATAAAGTGTAAGGAAGTTTTCATGTAGAACTTTTTAGTATATCACCAAATGCCCAGAGCCCACAGGAAGGGAGATGCTAGATGAGGTCTCTGAAGTCGGCCATCTTTCCAGTAGGGGCAAGGATAACACTGGAAGTTTTCTTCTTTTGATTCTCCTGGTAATATCCCTGCTACTTGTCTTGAATGTAGATTGTCATGATGATGAGATGAGGCTGAACTGGCTGGAGGTTGTGAAAAGTTGCTTTGTGAGAATGAATTTTTGATCTATGAAAGCTTTTGTTGAAACATACTCCTTGGTGGACATCAAGAAGGCAGTAAAGTTGGCCAAGTGTCTGCAGGCCAATTTCTGTTACTTTGGGCTGGCAGGGGAGATGTGGCTACACTCCTCCTCATTGCTAGAATATATGGTGAAATATGTTATTTTAGTCATTTCACCAATAAAATTTATACATCTATAATTCAGAATATATAGATTTTTTTCTTGAAAGTTCTAGGAGTCCTGCAAAGCATTGTTGTTGGTATGCAGTATACCCATGTTATGACTTTAAAATTTTGATATATGATATAATATAAATCTTAATTTTCTTGTTGGATGTTTTGTTGGTGAGGTCAAAAACACAAAATCACAAATTGGCTACATTTCCCCAACTATCTGGATGGTTTTCAGTTCCCAACGAACTTTGTTGGGACTGCAGGAAGGTTGAAAATATCCCAAACTGCTGTGAGTGGCAGAATACTGAATTAATAGTGACATCTTGTAAAGTTCCATACCTTGTTTAATCAGGACAGAAGGCAAGAATTTGCTGACTCACTAGCATCCTCTCAGGTGCCTGGTTTAAACCATCTCTAGGAAAGATGACTGAGAGGGATCATGGGGTGCTGTAAGATGCTGATTACCTCTTGCAAAACACACTTAATTGTTAAAATGTATTATTTCCCTGCTTATCTGTGGAGGGAGACATATAGCTCCATTCCTTATAGGAAAAGGAGGGATATCAGGTCTTGATGTCTCACAAAGGGACACGTAGGTAGGAGGAAAAGGAAGAATTTAAGGAAAGGAGCATTTCAAATTGAATGCTTGGGAAAGCATCTCTTCATCGGAGTATTTTTTTACTTTGGAATCAATTTTTAAAGTAATGACAGAAACCTCATTGCTTGGAATACTTAACACCATCCATTGGCTTTTCTGAAGAATCAGCTTGCACCTGTGAGGAACTGGGTCAATTAACATAAGTTGACCCTCCCCATTTTCTATGACAGTTGGCAAAACAGTGACTGTTACACATTTCACTTCCACTCCAAGTTGTCGGCAGTGTCTTCTTAGTGTTACATAACCTCTGAGAAGGACAAATCCGCATATAAAAAAAAAACTAATAATGCTTCCTAAATTTTCCTGTCTTTGCAATAAAAATAGCTAAGATTTTATTTGCCTTTCACCGAGAAACCTAGAGTTTACTTGCCCGTGGCTTCTTCAATTCTTGTAAAAATTCCATCTTGTGAAAGTTAAGTGGACACAGCACTGCCCTAAAATTTGGAACTTACCCACATGAAATTTCCTTTCAGCCTAGTCTTTTAAAAATATCAGCTCTATTGGGTTATAATTTTCATATAATAAAATGCACTCATTTCAAGTGTACAGTTTAGATAGACTCTACCACCCCCAAAACTTTACTCCTGCCCCTCTATAGTGGTTCCCCTCACCCTTGACCCAGGCAACCATGACTTTCTGTTTTTATAGATCAGTTGACATTTTCTCAAATTTCAGAGAATTGAAATATTCAGCATGTTGTCTTATGTCTCTTTTGCAGAACATGTTTTTCAGATTTATGAAAATTATTGTTTATCAGTAGTCCATTTCTTTTCATTGCTGAATAATATTCCATTGTATGGATGTGCTACATTTGCTACCACTTGAGCATTTATGTTGCTTCCAGGTTTTAGCTATTATGAATTAAGCTGCTATGAGCATTCATGTACAAGTTTTTGCGTTGACATGTTTTAACTCTTCTTGGGTAAATATCTCAGAATGGAATTTTTTGGACATAGGTTAAGTGCATGTTTAGCTTCTTTAAAATTGTTAAGGTGTTTTCTAAAATGGCTGTACTGTTTTACATTCCTACCAGCAATGTATGAGAATTCCACTTTACATCTCTGTTCACACTTAGCATTGCCTTTGATTATAACCTTTTAATGGATGTATGCCAGTATCTTGTTTTAATTTGCATCTTTAAAATATTTTCAAAAATTTTTCAATTACAGTTTATTTTCAGTATTATCTTGCATTGGTTCCAGGTGTTCAGCAAAGTGATTTCCCCCCACTATATCCAGTACCCACCTGGCACCATACATAGTTATCCCAATATTATTGACTGTAGGGAGTGGCTCTAGAGTTAAGCCTCCGATTGACCTGTGGCAGAGCCACAAACAAGTCCCAGCTTAGAGGGCAAGGCCCTCTTAGCTTAATTAAGCTTGACCTTATGGCCGCCCCCTAGATCCTTCCTAGGTAGCTAATGGGCTGTGGGAGGTGCAGCAAGTGCTGCCAAAACAAGTGAAACTCACAAGAACATTGTAACTATGTTGACCACTACCTTGTTCTTCTCTGACTATAAAATAAAGCCTCAGCTTGCTGGCTGGATCCTTCTCTATGGCCTCATCCAGGCACAGGAGGTCCACCGAGCCCCAGCTATATTCTCTTTGTCTTTTCTTTAATCCTTCACCGCCCTTCCTCAGGCTCACCGAACCCTTGGCTGTGCTGTTGTGGCACAATTGACTATATTTCTTATGCTGTACTTTACATCCCCATCACTATTTTGTAACTGACATTAATTTGCATGTTTTTTTATTGATTTCAGAGAGGAAGGGAGAGGGAGAGAAAGATAGAAACATCAATGATGAGAATCACTGATCAGCTGCCTCCTGCATGCCCCCTACTGGGGATTGAGCACGAAACCCGGGCATGTGCCCTTGACTGGAGTCGAACCTGGGACCTCCTGGTTCATAGGTCGACACTCAACCACTGAGCCATGCCAGCTGGGCAGATTTGCATCTTTTAATGTGCTTATTGGCCACCAGTATATCTTCTTTAGTGAAATATCTTTTCAAATCTTGTCTAAGAGTTTGGTGTGAGACTTCTTTTTCCTATTTATTATTTTATTTTACTTTTTTTTCGTCACCATGTATCCCCTCTATGCCCTCTTTCACCTCCACACCCCTACCCCGCAATCACCTATGAGAGTTCTTCATATATCCGTTATACCAGTCTATTGATGTATATGTAGACCTTGAATATTTTCTCCCAGTCTGTGATTTGCCTTTTCATTTTTTCTTAATTGAGTTTTTCTAAGAGTTCAGTTAATGTTTGGTTTTTTTATGCTTGTGGTTCAATTCTTAAATATGCCAACACATATTTCAATGTATTACTCTTAAATTATGAAACAGGAACTAGTCAGATCAGGTGAGATTGCTGACTTTAATTTTATAAACTTAGCACAGAAATTTTGAAAGAAATAGTGCTGAATGGCCTGGAGATATAGACCTTGCTGTTTCCTGCCAACTTCAGTCCAACCAGGTTCACTTCTAGGGCAAGCTTGGAAATCTAGATTGATTGGCAGGTCCCTGGTACCATTACAAGATGGAGCCAGGTCTCCAAATTGGTCTCTCAGGGAATTCAGTGTAACCTTGGTGACTAGTCCACGCTTCCTGGGCCTTCCTTAGGGAAGACCCCTTTGAACCAGAGCAAACTGCCAACACGAGGGAATTTACCTTGTGAGTTTAAAGTGTGCCTGTCCATTTTTGATGTTTTCTTGAACATGATAAGAGTGTCACTCCCTTATTCTAAGTACAGGCTACTAGTACCATCTCTGAAATAACAAAGTGCTTCTTTTCTTTTAAATCTTGGATAAGTCAACTATTTAAATTCTCCAAACTGGCAGTAAGGAAGCAGGACATCCAAGGAGGAGAGTAGTATAATAGATACACTGACTAATGAACTTTCCTGTAGGTATCCTTTCCTGTAGTTAATGCTTTTAGGACAAGATCTAATAAAGCAGAAAGCCACCAAACTATCTGTGAGGAAGTCGCAAAGTTTCATGTAAATGTGTAGATCCAACTTGAACTTAGGGAAAATCGAAATAGTGGGAAAAGGGCTTCTTAGCCTAGACACTGCTCTGCCATGTAGCAGAAACAATGGATGTGGGTGGAGCCACAGTTAGGAACCCTCAATCACTCAAAACCTTTTATCCCAGATTTTACCAAATCTCTTGTCCATCATGATGGGAAATGCCATAGTTGAGTATTTTGGGGGCAGGGTATATGAAAATCCTCTGATTAGAACAGAAACATTGAATTCTGTTTCTGGCATAGATTTTATGGGAAAATATTACTTTGCATTTGTTGGTATCATCAAGTCTTATCTGTTTCATGATATATATCATATTCTTCTTAGTAAGCATAGTGGTTAAGAGCAAAGGATCTAAGATCATATTGATCCTTTTCCCCTCATAACTCCATCACTTAAAGCTATATGACCTTGAACATGTAATTGTATCTTCTTGAGCTTCAAGTTTCTCGACTTCAAAATGGGAAATAACAAAATCCATCTTAAAAAGTTTCTTATGAAGATTCATTTAAATAAGCCATGTGCCTGGCATATGGTGAGTCCTTAATAAATATAAACTATTGTTTTATTAAAAATAATATATATGTAGCTATATTGAGAGATAAAAATTAAGAGATGTTAGATATGGAAATGGGAAATAATTACCAGAGGATGGTAGTTGGCATTTCTGCAGAGGGCTTAAAAACAAATGGAACACAAACAGTATTCATAGATATAAATAGCAGATTAAAAGGGTTTACCATGTTTCAGGAAAAAATAATGAAAATAGCTGTAATCTAAACATATCTGTGTGATATTTTTGAATTTCAAGAGTAAAGAAAAGTTCTGGCAGGCATTTTAATAAGAGGAAAATAGTTTTCTACAAAGAAATAAAAAGTCAAGTCAGGCATAGGCAGCTCCATAAGATGAAGACCATGTGCCAACAAATTTTTAGGAGAAATGTTTGTGACTGAGAAATTCTTAGCTGTATACGCCTGAAGAAATCAGAAAGACATTCTCAAATTTAGAAGGGCTTAGAAAATATGTCATTTATATACAATCATGAAAAGTTGACTTACAAGTATTCTCTAGCCAAGAAAGAAGTGAATAGAAACAGAGAGCAAGAAAGGAAAATTCAAAAGGAATCATTGTGAACATTGAAATCAGTTGTGTAGATTTCTTAACTGTTGAAAATTTGTTTACTGAATAGAATGTAGTTGCAATAAAAAAATTTTAAGAGAAGATAAACACTAGTTTAGTATTTATAAACATGGTAGAAAATCCTAAATAATATTTTTATACAGTAAGTATTAGGAGTAGTAAGGAGAAAAATAGTAAATATATTAATTTTTTAACATCAAGAGAGGACGTTAATAAGTACTGTTTCACTCTTCTACTGATAATTACTCATGCAGATATTGAATCTTTACTGTGTAACAGGCACTGCACTTGCTCTGGATATAAAGTTGTAAGTAAAACAGACATGGTCCCTGCTCTCATGGAACCTAAAATCTAATGACAAATTAAGATTGTAATTCCTGTTTTCATTGTTTGCCTGATAAATATCTGCTCATCCATTTACTAGAAAACATTTTTAAATGAATAATGGTAAGTTGATTTTGACTTGAAAACAAAATCCAGTCTCCTTCATTGAAAGGTCAGTGTTGGGTAAAATATTGTTGCTTCTACTGGAATAGATGCATTGGAATGATGAGACACTAATTTGATTAAAACTGCCAAAGATGAGCTTTAAAGAGTACACCCTCATTCATTATTTGAATTAGCCTTAGGAAATAAGTTGTCAGGTGGAGAAAGTGTTTTATTTCCTACTCCCACTGTGGGTTCCTAGGCCCCATGCTGGGATACTTGGATCCCCTTTACCTCACCATAATTCATCCTCTTACTAGATTTTGGCTCCTCAGACTCATTCAGCAGGCACATGGATGCAGAGAGAAATCTTGATTGTCTAGGGCAGTAGTTCTCAGTGTTTTGCCTGGAACAGCAGCATCAGCATCACTCATGAAGTTTGTTAGAAATGTAAATTCTCGGGCCCTTATCCCATATCTACTGAGTCTGAGACTGTGGGGGTGAGGCCCAACAGTTTGCATTTGACAAGTTCTTCAGCTGATTCTGATCTGTCTGTCCTCAAGCTTGCTGCAGACTGGAATCACTTGGGGAGCTTTCTAACTACTGATGCCAGGGCCCCACCTCCCATGATGCTGGACTTAATTGTTCTTGGATGTGGCCTGAGCATCAAGAGCTCTGAACTTGTGCAGTGAAGTTTGAGTACCTCTGGCCTCCATCTATACAGACTGTCATTCTCTCTATAACCCATTTCTGACCCCATTTTACATACCCTATGTCCTCTTTCCACAAAGAAATCTGAAAAACAAAACAGCCAGCTTCATTAGCTATCATACTGTGGTGAGGTGGTATGCGAAGTGCTTGCCAGGGCTTGGAGACAGATGGCCCTGATTACTGTTCAGGACTCCAGCACTTACCTGCTGTGTGGTTGTCAGCAGGTTATCTCACTTCCTTATGGCTCAGTTTTCTCATCTGAAAAGTATTAATCAAAATGCCTGTTACCTACTTACCATGTGCCAGCCACTCTTAAAGGCAGTTTATATACAACTAGAGGCCTAGGCCTGGCCGGCGATCAGGGCCAATTTGGGCCTTCTGGCTGCCGGCCGGGGCCTTCCTTCATTCCGCGCCACCCCCTGGTGGTCAGCGCACGTCATAGCAAGCGATCAAACTCCCGGTCTCCTGGTCTAACTCCCAAGGGGACACTTTGCATATTAGCCATATATATATATATATATATATATATATCGAACTCCCAAGGGGACACTTTGCATATTAGCACAGTTCATAGTAGTTCTATGAGGTAAGTATATACACTCTTTGCTCCCTTTCACAGATGAGAAAACTGAGGCACAGTAGGGCACTAGTACCTCACAGAGCCAGGCTTCAAGTCCAGGCTGCCTACTTCTATAGTCCATGTTCCTGACCACCATGCCATATGCCTCATCATAATGACCTCGTGAGATTTTTGTGAGGATCATCTGTACTAGCAAATGTAAAACGCTTGGTAGTGCTGTACTTTTCCTCCCCTGAACTGTGCATCTTTTAGTGTCAGTTCTTACAGAGGCTTCTGTCTAATACAGTAACTCTGATGTGGAGGTTTCAGGGGCCAAGACAAATGATGAGTGGGGTCCTGGGTCACAGGACTGCCAGTGCCTCTTACAAATTAGTGGCTTCCTAATCTGCTTAGACAGCTGGCCTTGTCAATCATCATTAAAGTTAATTTTTAATAATGTACCTGCTAATTGGCCCCTGTGAGTGTACCAGATATTCAGATGAGGCAGCATTTCAAGAACTTGGCTTTAACTGTTTTGCCTTAAGATGTTAGGCTTTCATTAGCATTTGCTGATTGAATACATAGCACCTGGCTTCTCTTTCAAGTGTTTCTACAAAGGAAATGATCTTTTCTCCTAAGGAGCAGTGTTGTAAATTTAGTTGATTTCTGGATGGAAATATGTTGCCATCTGTAAACCTGGACCTTGCTGCTAGTTTGTTTCTCTTTTTGATTGTATTTAAAGTCTTAAGGCAAGCCTGGTCGGTGTGGCTCAGTGGTTGAGCGTCGACCTATGAGCCAGACAGTGATGGCGAACCTTTTGAGCTCGGCGTGTCAGCATTTTGAAAAACCCTCACTTAACTCTGGTGCCGTGTCACATATAGAAATTTTTTGATATTTGCAACCATAGTAAAACAAAAGACTTATATTTTTGATATTTATTTTATATATTTAAATGCCATTTAACAAAGAAAAATCAACCAAAAAAATGAGTTCGCGTGTCATCTCTGACACACATGCCATAGGTTCGCCATCACTGAGCCAGGAGGTCACAGTTCGATTCCTGGTCAGCACACATGCCTCGGTTGCCGGCTCGGTCTCAAGTAGAGGGCATGCAGGAAGCAGCTGACCAATGATTCTCTCTCATCATTGATGTTTCTGTCTTTCCCTCTTTCTTTATCTCTGAAATCAATAAAAAATATATATTTTAAAGTCTTAAGGCAAGAAAGAGGTGGTCCTTTGTTCCTTGTCTGTTGTCAGGTGAAGTGGACCCTCACCAAAGGTTGTTTTGGATCTTGAATGTCAGCGGAGCTCATGTCTGTGTGCTGGTGGAATTCTTTGTGAGCATGTCATTAGTTATCTGACCTTAGCATTGCCTTCATTCAGCAATTAGGAGGGTTTGTGAATCCTGGAAGCTTGGCTGACATGAATATGACTCACCTGGCTTTTCCTTTTCCACTTGCAACCTGTACCGGCAGAAGAAATAGAAAAGAGAGAAACTTTGAATACTTAGAGGAAAGTATATGGGAAAATAAGTTAAACAGTGGACAATAATGATGACAAAGGAAACTAAATGAAACCAACTACTGAGGGTATTGAGGATGGAGAAGTAGAGACCTAGTGAGTAAGCATGTCCAAAATGGTTTTAACTGCAGAAATTGAGGGAGATTAAATAAAAGGCTTAAGAATGAAATGGAGAGAGAGAATACTAGACAGGGGGCAAAGCGGAAAGGAGAAGGATCAGGAGTCTTATTTGGAGGCCAGATGGCATAGTAACTTGTTCGATTCAAATACAATAAATACAAAACTGGGTGGCAGAGTCAAGAGGTAGCAGCAAAACTGAGATGCCTCCTAGAACTTGGGTCAGAGCAGTTATCTGTGAAGTCGATTCCAGGGACTTGAATGAAGCCAAAGTAAGACTAAAGAATGAACATAGCAATAGAAGGTTTGTTCAGAAATGGCCCAGATTAAAAGGGGGATCAACAGAGAGGATCTTGGGGAGAACCATTCAAACTTGCCCAGGAGAGGGAAATCTTTCACACGAGGGGGTAAGCAGCAGTTGGGAAATTAAGTCTTAGTTGGGTTTTGCTGTGAAGAGTTCTACAGGTTACCGTAGTGTAGTTGGAATGGTCCATGTGAAAACCTTTGGCTTGTGAGCATGTGGGTACTGAATGTCCAGCTTTCTGAATGAGGGACCGTATGCCTCTGCCACTGTGGAACCACTTTCCCAACCCCCCCAACCCCTTCTCACCCTCCACAGGTCAGGCTACTTCTTCTTGTTCCAGCATCAGCCTCCCTCTCCATCCCCGTTGGGCATTGCAGCCTTAACTCCTCGCTGGGCTCAACATTCAAAAAAGGGGCTGGGATGGCCCCCAAGAAGCACAAAGAGGTGCTTATTCCCTCTAGCCTCCCATAACCCAACACACTCCTTTTGTGGTAAGATTATCTTCACATTATTTCTAAACTATTATCTTCATATTATTCCCAAAGCAACAGGAATAAGGCAGAAGTTAAGATTTAATAGATTCTCAAGCTTTAGTAGCCCCATATCTTTAAACATTTGAATTTTATAAACAGTTTTCATTGTCCTTTTTTTTTTTTTTTTGCAAACCTGGAAAATTTCTCAAAAGGATTTGCCTGCCCACGTAGATCTACCTACAGGGAGAAAATGCACTAGACCTGCTAATGTAATTATTGTGGTCCTCATGGCATTTATAGTTCTTATTGTGAATTAATAAGTTGGCATTCTGATCTCTATGAGCTGGGTTAATGAGAAGCTGTCCAAGAGATATGGCCCCACTTATGTGCTGACAAGACTGGCTTTAAGCTGAGTCTGCAAAGCTGAAGGCCAGACTTGGCACCAGGGTGAAATCACCAAGATAATGATTACCTCTTTAGAAGGTATCTTGGTAGGCAGCCAGCCTGCCTCTCTTGGTGACACTTGAGCTCCCTGTGAGGATGGATTTTCATCATTTATGCATGCATTCACTCATTCATCCATTCATTCATTCACCCACTCATGAACAATCCACTCATTCATTCTTTCAAGAAATAAAGTTTTACTTTAATGCTAGAGTGAGCTAAGGTAACTGCATTTTTTAAACTATGTTATAATGCAGTGCACTATATAAGTGGTTCTAAATGGAAGATTAATGCATCTACTGTCACATTCTGTTCTTCTGTTCTGTTAGTACAGAAGTTTTAAAATACTTATTTAAAAAATTTAAAAGGAGGGAGCACTTCTGGAATGAACCTCCAAAAATTGAACTTCCATAAAAGCAATAAGAACAGTGGCAAAGGTGATCCAAATCAAATTTTTGAGCTCTGAAATCAACCAAAGCCTTGCAAAAATCTGAGAAGCAGCTATTCAAGAAAAAGAGCTGAATCTCAATAAGAACAATGACATTTATGGCATTTTTATTGTTCCTATACCCATCCCCCTCTCCTAGCTCTGCAGCAGCCTTGAGTACTAGCAACCTGCCAACCATGGCAGTTGTGCAGTCCACAGCCTAGCAGCTACTGGAGGGGGCATAGCAGGTTAGGAATGCTTCAGAAAGTCCCATCTCCGGATTGTTATTCTCTGACCTGTCTCACAGTTCCATGGAAAAGCTCTGTTCACAGGCATTATTACTATTTGATCTGATTCAGAGCTCACTCTGCAGAACTTCTACCCCAAGGAGTGTGTAAAAAACAGCTACTGGCAATTATTTGATATCACACATGCCTGAGGCTGCAATACCAATTGGGGCAAACAAGAGCCTGCACCCAAACTGAAAAGAAAGTGTGAGAAACAAGATGTCCGTAGGCGAGCTCTGCCACACATAGTCCTGGGGATCTAGAAGGCCACGTACAAGGTTGTGATCATGTCGGTAGGCTCTGTACCAGCAGGAAGTGAAGGCACTAAGGCAGAGTTACAAACTTCAGAGCATTGCCAGTGTGGCCCAGAGCACACATAGAGCCCCTCAGAGAAGGCTGGGAAACAGTTGGCTCAAGGCAATTAGTAAAGTATTTGTTCAGCCATTAGCTGACCTTTAAGCTAACTGAGCCAAGACTTCTATGGCTGACCTTTAAGCTAACAGCCAAGACTTCTATGGCTACACATAACCTAGAATACAGACGTTGTAGGCGGGGGGTGGGGGGGGGGGTGGGGGGGGTGGGGGCAGATCTGATTTCCAAAGTTGGCACATTATATTAGGGTTAGAAAAAATATTCACTTTTCAACAAAGAATTATATGTTAAGTATGGCCCTACACAAGGAAAAAAAAGCAGTCAGTGGAAACTATCCCTAAGGAAGCCAAGACTGGACAAAGACTTTAAATCAGTGTTATAAATATATTAAAAGAACTAAAAGAAATCATGTGTAAAGAGTCAAGGAAAAGTAAATGATGTCTTACCAAATAGAAACTATTAATAAAGAGATCAATTATAAAGAACTGAATTGAAAATTTGAAACTGAGAAGTACAGAAACCAAAATAAAAATATCACTTGGGGGCTCAAAAGCAGATTTGAGCTGGCAGAAGAAAGAACCAGCAAAAGAGAAACAAGCTCAATCAAGATTATTCAATTTGAGGAACAGAAAGAAAAAGAATGAAGAAAAATTGGCCAAGTCTCAGAGACCTGTGGACATTATGAAGCTTATCAATATATGCATAACAAGAGTCCTAGGGGAGAGGTATGAGAGAAGAGAGAGAGAAAGGGACAAAAAGAATATTGAAGAAATATTGCCCCCCCCCCCAACTGATGAAAAACATCAGTCTAAACATCCAAGAAGCTCAGCTAATTCCAAGTAGGCTAAATTCAGGAGTCCACACCTAGAAACATCATAGTCAACCCATTGAAAGACAGAGGACCTTGAAGGTAACAAGAGAAAAACAATTCATCATGTATAAGAGATGCTTATAAAGCTGACTTTTCACTAAAACTGTTAACCAAGAGGCAGCATAAAGTGTCCAAAGAGAAGAATATCACACCAATCTTTCATAAACTTGTGTAAAAAGAAAAAAAGAGGTAAATACTTCTCAACTCACACTATTGGAACAGTATTACCCTGATACCAAAATCAAACAAAGATATCACAGGAAAACTACAGACCAATATCCTTTATAAATTCCTACATAAAAATTCTCAACTAAATACTAGCAAAGTTAATGTAGTCACATATAAAACATTATATACCATGAATAAGTGGGATTTATCCCGGCAATATAAGGTTTATTTGAAATCGGAAAAATCAATGTTATATAACTTACTAATAGAATAAAGGACAAAAACCACATGATCATTCCAACAGACACAGGAAAAACATTGACAAAATGTAATATTTTTTCATGATGAAAATGCTCAACACACTAGGAATAGAAGGGAATTTCTTCAACCTGATAAAAAAATATAAAAAACCCACAGCTAACACCATACTTAAGAGACTATTAAAAGCACCAAAAGACTGAATGCTTTCCTTTTAAGATCAGAAACAAGACAAGAATATCCACTCTCATAATTGCTAATCAACATTGTATGGAGGTTCCAGCCAGGGTAATTAGACCTCCTCAAACAATTAAACATAGTGTTACTATATGACCTATCAGTTCCACTCCTAGGCATGTACCAAAAAGAAGTGAAAATATATGTCCAGTGGGAGGCATCTGTAATACTTTCAACAATAAAGATACATTAAAAAAGAAAATATATGTCCATAAACTTGTACATGAATGTTTATAATAGCCAAAAAATGGAAGAAAATACCAAACAATGTACATCAACTGATGAATAAACAAAATATCATCCATCCATACAATAGAATATTACTTAACAATAAAAATAAATGAAGTATAGATCCATGCTAAGATATGATGAATATTGAAAACATTATGCTAAGTGAAAGAAGTCAGCCACAAAAGACCACATTTATATGATATTTCCCAAACAGGCTAATCCTTACAGACAGAAAATAGATAAATGATTGTTGGGGGCTTGAGGTAGGAGGAGTAGGGTGACTGCTAATGGGTATGGGTTTTGGGGGAGGAGGATGACAATGTTCTGAAATCAGAGAGTAGCAATGGCTATCCAACTTCCTGAATATACTAAAAATTGATCTATATACTTTAAAAGGGTAAATTGTACGGTATATGAATTTTATCTCAATAAAACTGTTATACAAATTCTGGCTCAATGTTTTGGCAAAGTAAACTAAAACACTGATTTAGTAGTTCTCAACTTTAATATACACCAACTCACCTGCAGAATCTTATTAAAATGCAATTCTGATTCAGTTGGCCTGGGATGGGGCCTGAGATACATTTCTCAAGAGGTCTCAGATAATGTTGATGCTTCTGGTCCTCAAACTAATAGACTTGCAAAAAAAAGTGTGGAAAGATAACTTCAGAAATATTATCAATTAATGGGCCTGGTGATATAATTTAGGTCATTTAAGTTTTCTTTTTTATATCCTTCTAAGTTTTCTGATTCTTTGAAAATTATTTTATTTTTTAATGATTAGAGAGAAGTAAATAGCCATTTCTCAAAAAAAAAAGGTAAAGAAGTTCCCTGCAAGCATGTTATATTTGTTTTTGGCTAGTTTTAGTTTACTTTCCTACATTTTTATCAGGAGAATTAATTTTAAAACAAAATTATGGGTGAAAATTTAAATATATACGTTCATATTATTGATTTCATATTTCCTTTTTAAACATTCTGGTTAGCATTAGTAAGACAATTGAAATTAATTAGTTATAATTACTAGCCATCATTTCTGAGGATCAACACTGCCATATGCTGTGACTGGTTCTTGCTTAGAGAGCTCATTTTAATATCACAATTACCCAACATCTACTATACGCTTCATTGCCTGAAAGACACCAAAGGAGGAAGGGATTCTAAAGATTTGATTTACAAGAAGCTTATAGTTGTTTTATTACGTATTGGATAGCTTAGTAAATAAACACAGCTCATTTTAACATGATTGACAAATGGAGATTTTAAGGATTAAATCTATTTCTAATTTGTGTGTCCATAGTTAAAAAAGTTAACCTGTGGGTTTTTTGTGTGTGTGTTTTTTTAGTTTTTTTTTTCACATTTCTGAGCAGTTTAGCTGTCATTGTAATAGCTGGATTCTTCTGTCTGCTCACATACTTACTGAATATCTACTACCTGACAGGCAGAAGGAGGGGTGTGGACAACCAGAAAAGAAGCAGTGTACAAAGGGAGTAAACCAAGGAGTGTTTAGTTTTAAAAAGGAGGGGAAATAAGCTTGAGCCTTGAAGGGAAAGTGAGAATTTGACAGTAAACAAGGAAAAGGCAGTCCATGTTAATAGCACCAGTAAAGGCTCCTGTAGGTAGAAAGTTTATCTTGAGCTCCATGGAGATAGCAAAAAGCAGAACCACTTAAACGTGCAATTTCTTGTCAGATAGGGTGAGACTTTATTTTAAATTTCTCTCTTTCAGGATGAGAAGCCAACTCCTTTTAATTTTTAACATTGGTAGTATTTTCTGTCCATTTACCTATTTTGTTTTGTTTTGTTATCTAAAGCTTCTTCTCAACTTTTAAAAAACATACATATCACAGCTCTATAAAACCTTCCTGTGAAGGTTTTTACCAGTCATGAAGTCTAGAGTGAACTGCAGAAGTAAATGAGTCATTGTCGGTTTTTTAAAAGTTCACAGTACTTTTTCCACTTGTTTTGAGTTAGATCCGTTCCCCTGGAAGCAATTCTGTGTTACCTTCCATGTGAAAAGCATGAGAAAGAGCTCCAAGGGTCATTCCTGTCCTCAGATATCATTTCCTGAACAGATATCATATATGCAAACTACTCCTGGTCAGAGTTCGTAATCTATTGCTGTTCTATCTGGATCATTTTATTCATGTAATTTGTGGATTTTCTTTTTCCTCACTTTGTGGTGAAACTAGGACTAAGTGAGGAGGCAGGTGAAATATTGTCCCAGTGTAAGCATAACTAACATGTTTAATGCTTTACAATTTACAAAGCATTTCCATGTTTTGCCTCATTTAATTCTCACATCCACCATGTGTTTATTATTTTATTACGCAGAAGAGAAAAGCAAGACACAGAGAAATAAGGTACCTAACTTCTCAGTATCTTCCAGCCATTAGCAAGGAGTTCAAGCTGAAGTCTCCCTGCCTTTCACACTTTATTACAGCCTCACAATGCTAAGCTGCCTGGACAACTGCCATATGCTGTTCCTCACTCTTAGGTTTCTGTTCTTCACGGAAAATTTTCTATTTTCCTTCCTTCAGGAAACTTTCCCTGACAAAACTGTCCCCTGGTACTCTTCATAGAAGCTCCATGTTCGTCTATCATAGGTCCTCTCACACTGACTGGTCTGCCTGGTTTTCTTCCTTGCTGGTCTTAGCGTCTTGAGAGTGTGGATTAAGTCTTATTTGTTTGATATCCCCAGTTTCTACAATGAGTGCTTTCCATAGTCAGCTCCATTTCTAAAGACTGGGGTTAATGTCAGTGCTTCTGTGTGCTGCTGAAAGGTGGCGCAGAATTGGGGGGAAGATGTCACTTACTTTGGAGTTTTCTGAGGGGTAGAGAGTTTCTGTGATTGGGTCCTGATGTCCAGGAGAGTGAGAGGACACCAGGGGTTCTCAGGCGGGCAAGGCCTTGGTGCAGCTCTGGGGTGCTAGGGTAAGCATGTAGGTACTCAGGTATTTGAATTAGAGAGTGTTGGTGTTTTGTGCAATTTTAAATTTGCTGGGCAATTTAAGATTTTTATTTATCACTTACTTTTGCTCTGATGATTTTTCCACATCTACTTTATAACTGGGTGAGATCAGAGTAAATTGTCTGAGAATTCCATTATGCTCTTCTGTTCTTAAGGCAGTTATGTTACCGTGGAGTGGCTACCCAAGATAGGCAAGGGTATTAAAGGCTAGATAAAGACTCTATGAGAAAATTGGAACTAATCTGCCATGTATTTTCATGGGTTAATATCTCTGAGCAGTCATCCAGGGTCGAGTTACTTACTGAAGTTCAAAGAAGACATGGACTCTGAGCTGTGATGATGGATACAGAAGTGTCTGAACCTGCCAATTAACTATTGTTACTACAGTTTGGCTTAAATGATATTGCAACTAAAGTTATATCTGGCAGATTTTAATTAATGGGAGAACATAATTAACCCTATCTGGTAGGTCAATTCTTTCAGCTACCCAGGAGCATATTTTTAAGGTTACTCATAATGAGAAGCCATCTAGTTACCATTTTGCTGAGGAAAAGAAAATATTCTATACCGATCATACTGAGGTTCTTTCGTTTATGAGTAATGCTTGCCTAACAGTTCCAGTGTTTTATTACTTGTCATCTGGTTTTTATTAGATTTCATAAGAGGTAAAGGAAAAAAATCTAGAAATTTGACCCCAGAGACAATATTCTTTTTACTCAGCCAAACTAACAAACTCAAATACCCTTTGTCACTATCTCAATTGGCCCAGTCTCCATAATTTCTGTGAAAACCAGACATTTCAAAATTTTTCTCGATATCTTCACCTCAGATTTTTCAATCTCCTCCCTCTCTAAAACTTTCCTACAATGTTTGCATTATAATCATTTGGGATTATTTTTATAAATACTCCCCCTTGGTGAGGACAGCCACCATCGGTAAAGGCTTAGTGAACTCTCAGTGTGCCTCATCACATTGCTGTTAAGTTATTTAGAGTGATTGAATTTACACTGGAGTATATTGGCATTTGTACTGGAGTCCTATAGAAGTAACAATATAGGTTTCTTGATTGTTAGAGAGGAGGCCTAGGGCCATTTCCAGCTCAGTCTGGGCCCTATTTGGTCACCTCTCCTCTCCCCTGCCAGTGGCAAGGGCTCTCACTCCCCACCTAGTGATCTGACATAGCACAAGTAATGAATTATGTGAGGAGAAAGTCAAGATTCTCAGCGGCAAACTCTAAGCACAATAGAACATGCCTGCTCTAGGTCCATTTCTAGCATTTATCCCAAATTAGTTATAAAGATCCTTGAGATTCTTGGAGGAAAAGAAAATCTGAGAGAAAATATTTTTGTGCATTTTTCAAAGGCTGTAGAATGGAATTAAAAAATATACTTGGCATAATATTCAAGCTAACATTTTCATTACATAAAAACAGCCAAATCAATTTCAGCAGAGTTCAGAAGACCAGAAAATAATTTGTATTTACCAAATAAAAAAGGACAGAGGTCAATGGAGAAGAAAACCAAATCAGTGTAACCTTTTGGATGATTTAAAATTTGAAAAACAAAAGCAGAAATTCCAAACTCAAATAGATTTTGTTTAAGGGAAAAGAAGATACAAGGTATATGGTGTTAGAGATTTTTCAGAAATTCAAAGTCGGAAAGAGAATATTTAGAAAGTATAAGTCAAGACAAACTAGATTTATACTAAAAACAGCCATAAATAAAATTACACGTTCTCTGTTTTTGCTAGTGGTATTTGAGTGGCTTGCTGTGGATCTTTCATTAAGAGAAAGATTCAGAAAATTAAAGAAGGAATCCAGTGACAAGAAAAAAAATAATACAAATTATTAAGGAGATAATGGAGTTAATTTACCAGGAAAGATTAAAGTAGCAAAGAATGCCTAGCTTTGAAGTGACTTGGGCAGAATGATAATAACAGTCTACAAACATTTAGAAGTTGTAAAACACTGAGAAGCAAGAGCAATTATTTAGCAGGATGCCACTCGGTATAATCAGAGATAACAAGATAAACTCAAAAAGATTATCAAAAAAGGGTTCCGACCAGTGACTACTTTGGTTAGCTGAATATTTACTCCCACTGGAAGTGCTGCAGGTTTTAAAAGGCCCTCTTTGTTATTACTTTGTTGTCTCCTCAGTTAATCCATTAACATCCCCAGACCCAAATTCCAGGGAGGTGGGGAGACCCCACAACCTAAGTAATGTAAATGTGTATAAAAGTTTAAATTAGGATCTTGTGTCTGGCTTACTTAGAGCCAAGGGCTTTGCCAATAGATTTTGCTTATGTTGCTCAGTTCACCTTATCTGGCAGACTCTACTCTTTCTTGGAGACTCAAATATCATCCTAGAGAAACTTTTGCCTCATAAGCAAGGATTGGGCATTTGCTTGGGTACTCCTGAGGCGAGGTGAGGGTGCTGGCACAGCACAGTGTGATGGAAGACTTGTCTGTCTGCCAAGGTCCACTCTGGGCTCCTTCTGGGCAAGGACCATGTCTTATTCATCTCTGCATCCCTAGTATCTCAAGGCATTGTGCAGAGTAGGCACTTCAAAAATTCTTTTCATGAGTGACTAACTAAGAAAAAGATACAATTAATGATGGAGCAATTCAATTCTTTCCTTTTGAATGCATTATTTTGATCTTTGGATAAGTTTTTAATTCTTACATTCTTTATACCATTTTTTTAAAAGTGTGTTTTAAGGTATCTTTGGAGGGGAAAAAATGAAGGAAGAATATAAAGTGGACCTTCAGGATCCTGCTAGGATGAGTTGTGGTTTTGGTGGCACTGGGAATCAAAGTTGTCCTCAGGGAGCAAAGGTGCTCTCACTCTTTCGTGGGACAGAAAGCCTAGGATGGGGGTTCCTGAGCTTTGGCTAGAGCAGAGGTCAGTCAAACTGGTCTACCAACTGGTTTTGTGTGGCTCATTATCTAAGAACTAGAGGCCTGGTGCATGAAAATTCATGCACTCAGGGGGGTTCCTCAGCCTGGCCTGTGGCCTCTCGCAGTCTGGGAGCTCTCAGGGGATGTTGAATTGCCGGCTTAGGCCCATGCCCCGCAGGGAGCGGGCCTAAGCCGGCAGTTGGACATCCTTAGCCCTACTGGGGAGGCAGGAGAGGCCCCTACCACCGCTGCTGTGCTGGTCAGTTGTGAGCCCAGCTTCTGGCTGAGCAGCACTCCCCCTGTGGGAGTGCACTGACCACCAGGGGGCAGCTCCTGCGTTGAGCGTCTGCCCCCTGATGGTCAGTGCATGTCATAGCGACCGGTCATTCCACCATTCGGTTGAATTGCATGTTAGTCTTTTATTATATAGGATGATCTTCACATATTTAAGTGATTGAAAAACATCAAAAGAATAATATTTTATGATATGTGAAAATTACATAAAATTCTAATTTGAGTGTCTATAAGTAAAGTTTTACTGGAACACAATCATATTCATTTGTTTACATATTATCTATGGCCTTTTTTGGTGCTACAACAGCATTATTCGAGGAGCTCAGAGTCATATGGCCTGTAAGCCTAGAGTGTCTCTCTGGCCCATTAAATAAAAAGATTGCTGACCTTGCTTGGGAGAAATAATAGAGCTCTATCATACTGTTGCAAAGCATGGTATCTTGTGTCTTGCTCAATAAGCTAAATCTTCAAACAGTTATTCTAATGAGGTCACTTAGACAATTGTTTCTGGTTTGCCTACTTTCTGTACTAGGTATTGGTGAAATAGCCATTGTTTAAATATTTGAAACTACACATTTTTTTTTCATGTTCAAAATATAATTACATTTAATTAAACATCTTTACAGTTGAACTCTTAGCTAAAAGAGAGATTTTTTAAATTGCTTGTATGATTCATTAAAGATCATTTGAGTATAGGTGCATTTTTACTGAAGTAAAGTTGTTTGAGAAATGCTGCTGTACTTTAGAGAGAGTATTTTGGGAAGTAAAGTCTGGCTTGAGAATCAAGGTTTCTGATTTTTTTTATTCTGGTTAGTAATAGTAAATCACACTAGTCACCTCTCCAGTCATAAAATGAATCAGAATCGAGCCATAAAAGTGTAAGATAAACTGCACTATTTCAGACTAATAGTTCTGTCTCCTTGGTCTTCCACCTCTGCCTGTGTCTGTGTTAGGCAACAGAGTAGCTGAGCTCCATGTTTCTGACCTAAAAAACTCAGGTAAGTAGGTGGTACTATTTTTCTTTCCAGTAACCAGTTCCCTATGAGCCTAGCTATATTTTATTGAACCATTTTGTATTTTCATCCTATGCTGCCTTTTATGACCTGTGCATGCCTTGAGTTCATAGCTTATTATCCTGGTAGTTTAAACAAAAATAAATGTCTGTGGAATTACCTATATAAAGGAGGTGAAAATTAGGTTGTTGTCAAATGTGTTGTTTCACCCTGCTCTATTGCTTTTGTTTTTAAATATATTTTTTACTGATTTCAGAGAGGAAGGGAGAGAGGGAGAGATAGAAACATCAATGATGAGAGAGAATCATTGATCAGCTGCTTCCTACGGGGGATCGAGCCCGCAACTGGAATCGAACCCGGGACCCTTCAGTCTGTAGGCCAACGCTCTATTCACTGAGCCAAACCAACTAGGGCATCCTGGTCTATTGTTGATATCTGGCAACTAATTGATCAGATCCATAAAACCTACTCATCAAGTTGTTACATCTACTTTAGTTACTTGGATTTTTAAGGAGGTGTGTGTGTGTGTGTGTGTGTGTGTGTGTGTGTGTGAGAGAGAGAGAGAGAGAGAGAGAGAGAGAGAGAGAGAGAGAGAGAGAGATTTGTTTTTAATAAATTCAGTTAGCCGTAACCGGTTTGGCTCAGTGGACAGAGCGTCGGCCTGCGGACTGAAAGGTCCCAGGTTCAATTCCGGTCAAGGGCATGTACCTTGGTTGCGGGCATATCCCCAGTGGGCGGTGTGCAGGAGGCAGCTGATCGGTGTTTCTCTCTCATCGATGTTTCTAACTCTCTATCTCTCTCCCTTCCTCTCTGTAAAAAATCAATAAAATATATTTAAAAAAAATAAATTCAGTTAGGTAGTCCTTTAATAGCATTGATTCTATCTCAGAGCTATTACTTTTTACTTAAAGTAAAATCATGATGAGATTTATTAGTCTGTTTTCCCAATGATTTGTTTTTTGAGCTTAGCAAAACAATTTCAGTACAATTATAGAATGAAGTAAAAAAAATGGCCTTTGCAATATTATTTTCTCATAATATTTTCTGGCATAAAACTATTATTTCTCCTCCCTGTGCTTTTACTTATTAATAATGTAGAATTGAACAAAAAGAAATAGTTTTCATTGCTGACTTCAGTAGTACATTTAATACTTAATTTATCAGATGATCACCAAAGTAAAAATAAAATCCAGATGTTCCCAATAATGATAGCTGACATTTACTGGGAAATTATTACATGCCTGGCATTCTCCTAAATGCTTTACATAACATTTCTCTCTTCATCCTGTCAGCAGTCTAATGCAGTAGGTACTCTGATTATCCTCATTTTATAAACCAGGCAAAGGGAGGGTAAGTTGTCTATAGTCACATAGTAACAGTGGATTCAGGATTCAAATTTAAACTTTAAATCAAAAGACTATGATTTTAACCACTATGCATACTGCCTCTCAATCATTATCTTCCTGGCAGCTTTTTAATTGTAAATTTTGCTTTTAGAAATTTGGGACAAAACAGAACATTTAAAGCATGGATATGTTTGAGAAGATTTGGATTCAGCATGTATTAATGAAGTGCTTGTTATATGTTAGACCCTAGGCCAATAGCATTTACTTCCTATAATTCTCTTTAATCCTCACAAGAGTGTTGAGATGTAGGATTCATTTATTCCTGTTTTATAAAATAGGAAATGGAAGCAGTAAGAGGTTAGCAGGTTTCCCTGAGTTACACAGGTAAAGTAACCACTAGAATTCTAACCGAGTAGCTCATTTCTGCATGTATCTGGCTGGGAGTCTCTTTTTCTTTAATTGTCCTTTAAATGAGGATTCATAACTTTTCACAAGTATCCTGTCAAGTCATAGTCAATCACAAATTTGAAGCTTTCTAGTTGTAACGCAGCCACTCTACCCAGATCCGTGCTAATTGAGAGTTTCCTAGTAACTGGGACCCAAATGAGTGGAGGTGTAATTATGCTGCAGATACATTCCTGTTTGTCTGGATAAGACTGTGAGTCCAAAGATCACATACTTGGATCAGCAAAGCATCTTTGTAGGCAGGAGATAGAAGGAGTATTTATTTACCTATGGGATGCAGGTCGAGTTGGACATGTTAAGAGAACAGCTTCAGAGCGAACACTAGCAGCGGTTGTCCGAGAAAGGATCAGAGAGATAACCAATATGTATTGCCTCTGCAGACTGAATGTTTGTGTCTTGTGTCCCCCAGATTCATCTGTTAAAGCCTAATCTCCAATGTGATGGTTAGGAGGTGGGGCTTTTGGAGAGTGTTTAGGTCATGAGGACAGAGCCAGGGATAAGCACCTTTACAAAAGTCCCCAGATGGTTCGCTCACCCCTTCCATCATAGGAGGACACTCTAGGAACTAGGAATCAGAACCTTACCAGATCCTAATCTGCTAGTGCTTTGATCTTAGACTTCTCAGCCTCCCAAACTATAAGAAATACATTTCTGCCATTTATAAGTCACCCACTTTATGGTATTCTATTTAGCAGCCTGAACAGACGAAGACAATTACCTGTCTACTGTGTACCAAGAAATTAACATATTTTCTATCACTCATTCCTCAAAATCATCTAGGATATTGTTATAACTATCTCTATTTTAATTGAAACATAAATTAAAGTCAAAGGATGAATAGCATGCTCATAGTTGTGTAATCTAATTCAAACCCAGGTCATCAGAGCACATAATCTTCAGAGCCCATAATCTTTCTGCCTAAGAGAAAGCAGGGGTAGGTGTGCAGGGAGGAAATGTGAGTGTCATTGCTGCTGAACAGTGGTCAACTCATGTCAGTGACTCCAATGACTGACCAGCAAATGCCATGGAGACAATGTAGATACTCTCTGATCTCTTCCTGTGGTCCAAACCAGTGGGATTCAAAAAGACATATGACATACACCCTGCTTTCAGGGAATTTGTAATTTAGGGTACATTCCAGGGAACCTACATACTCTATCTTCCTGGAAACCTGTGCTTGATCATGTATATGTCTTTGGTCACAAGTTAGAAAGACCTTGGGCTTTTTACTGTGAGCTGATTACCACACTAAGTTTAGTTAACCCATCCATCATGTCACATAATCAGCTTTGTATGTATATGTGGGGAAGGGTTTGACAACATTTAAGATCTATTCTCTTAGCAAATTCCAAATATATAATAAAGTATTGTTAACTATAGTCACCATGTTATATATTAGATACCAGAACTTATTCATCTTATAACTGGAAGTTTGTACCCTTTGGCCAATCACTCTCCATTTTCCCCACTCCCAAAGCCCTGGCAACCACCATTCTACTCTTTGTTTCTATGAGTTTGCTTTTTAAAAAAAATAATTTTATTGATTTTTTACAGAGAGGAAGGGAGAGGGATAGAGAGTTAGAAACATCGATGAGAGAGAAGCATTGATCAGCTGCCTCCTGCATACCCCCCACTGGGGATGTGCCCACAACCAAGGTACATGCCCTTGACCGGAATCAAACCTGGGACCCTCCAGTCCCCAGGCCGATGCTCTATCCAGTGAGCCAAACCAGGTAGGGCAAGTTTGCTTTTTTAAAAAAATATATATATTTTTATTGATTTCAGAGAGGAAGAGAGAGGGATAGAGAGAAACATTAATGATGAGAAAGAATCATTGATCGGCTGCCTCCTGCATCCCCCTACTGGGGATCAAGCCCACAACCCAGGCATGTGTCCTTGGCCAGAATCGAACCTGGGACCCTTCAGTCCACAGGCCGACGCTCTATCCACTGAGCCAAACCGACTAGGGCGTGAGTTTGCTTTTTTAGATTTCACATATAAGAGTACTCATGCAATATTTGTCTTTCTCTGTCTAACTTATTTCACTTAGCATAATGCCCTCAGGTCACAAAAGGCAGGGTTTGCTTCTTTTTCTGGCTGAATAATATTATATTACATCACACACACACACACACACACACACACACACACACGCTATCCATTAATCCCTTGATAGACACTTACGTTGTTTCCTTGTCTTGATTATTGTAAATAAGGCTGGAATGAACATAGGGGTGCAGATATCTCTTCAAGATAGTGATTTTATTTCTTTCAAACATATACCCAGAAGTAGAATTCCTAGGTTATATGGTAGTTCTCTTTTTAATTTTTTGAGGAACCTCCATACGATTTTCCATGGTGGCCATACCAGTTTATATTCCTGCCAACACTGTACCAGGTTTCCCTTTTCTCCACATCCCCACCAGTGCTTGTTGTCTCTTGTCTTTTTTATAATAGCCATTCTATCAGGTGTGAAGTGATATCTCCTGATTGGGGGGAAGAGCACTTGGGAGACTTGGTCCAGAGTCTTTCGCTAATACGCTGTATGATCTGAACAAATTATCTAACATCTGTGTGTCTATATTATCAATTGAAGAATCCATCTTATCTGTTTATAGGGTTGCTTTAAGAATCGACTGAGTAACATCAAATAATTAATGTGAAAACAAGTTAAAATAATGTGAATGTGAAAACAAGGTAACATAAATTTATGTGTTAGTAATTAAAGGGATTAATAATCCACAAATTGAAATATTTTACCATTAAACTGATCCACTAAATCATTCGTGAGTTATAACACATCTTATTAAAAATTAAAGTAAGGTCATGCAGAGGATATAAATAATGCATTACTTTGCTGCCATGAGGAAAATATGTGTAATAATGTACTTAATATTGTGTTGATTAACATGGATCATATAAAGATAATCACCAAACGATCCTAATAACCCAACAAGGAAACAGCTAAGAAGAACATTAGGAAGCATGTAAATGAAAACATTTGAAGGATGGAGTGGCAAAGCAAACTGTCTCATGCTGATGTATCTTGAATGTTTCCCTGTGGTTCTGCATGATTTTCAGAAACGTGGTTCATTTCCTCAATCATGCAGGAAAAACCAGAACCCAATCGGATATTATTTTAATGGAAAAACACCTTCTGTGATATAAACACAGCAGAATAGAGAAAGTTTATTGACTATGCCCTCATAAAAGTATATGTTTTTCTAACTGGATGAACTTTAGTGAGGATATTTTAATTAAAAGGCAGTATGGGCTTAGTTGTGTGGAACGTGTTATAACTGTTCTCATGCTTGCTGGCAGTCATTGGGTTTGGAATGTGTTAACCTCTTCATTTTTTACTTATAAGCTCAGTTCTAGATCCCAGTGTTGTGTTTTTAACTGGTAATAATGTTGATTACTTATCTTTATATGTGAAAGGGTTAACAAGATGATAGATAGCTACAGTGCCATTGACTGTATTATGAATATCTTGAAGTCATTCCTCAGAATGGCAGGTTATTTTGGCTAGGTATGTTTTTTTTGCAGTAGAAAAACCAGAAAGACTTATTGGTATAATTTTTTTGCCCAAAGATAGTAGGAGGGAAAATATAATTTATGTAGTTTTTGTTATTTTAGGAATTAATAGTCTCAGTTTTTGAAAAATACAGGTAGCATGTATGCCCCACTTTTCTCCCAAATCACCCATCATAGATCTAATTGAGGCTTAGAACAACAATTTTAGAACACTGGAAATAGGGTACCCAGAAGATGTCCTCAAAAAACAAAATTTGTTCTTTCCAACTCTTTTAATAGTCGTAGGCTTGTTCTAATTTCATTTCAGGCTATCAGGATATCAGCAGGACAAATAGCACACGCATGAAAAAAGTTCAGACAAGGGCAATATTGAAGATAAACTAGAGAGATATTTTCCTTTTAGAAATAATACTGCAATATTGCAATTCAGCTGTTAAAAAGTAATACAAAAACAAAGCCATTTATTCAAATTGGTGGCAATTTGTAGAACTTGATTTGCTAACTTCAGAAAACACAGAGCAAGAACCAATATTTTAAATGGTTTTTAAAAATCTATTTCAGGAGATGTTATGATTCTTCACATTAGAATAAAGAGAACATTGGCATAAAATTAAGGTGAAAGAATAAGATCTTTCTCATTTTACTCCCCCTCCCCCCACTCTTGTCTACCAGCAAAAGGCACTAATCTAACATTCAGTAAGATCTCTCCTTAATTTTAACAGGAGCTGTAATTTAGTGAGTGTTTACTGTAGTTTTAAACAGTGAGAAGCGCTTCTTATACACTATACTGTTCATTTAATCCTCTCAGCAATCCCTGAGGGGCCATGGCTCTCTCCAGCTGACAAGTGAGGAGGCTAAAGTGAAGACATTAAACAACTTGCCCGCAGCTTTGCAAACAGTGAGTGGGAGAGTCACACCCAAAGCCCCGGGACTTTACCAATCCACTCCGCTCCCCTGCTTCCCTGGGTATAGCTGCTTTCAGACGATAATCACAGAGAGGGAGCAAATGAAACTAGAATTGCTCAAAATAAGCCTAGATAACACAAAACACCAGACAAAGAAATACTCAGACATTGTAAAGATCCATCCAATGTCAAGCTTCACTAACAATTTTAAGGGTACAGGAACTGCAGGGGACAGGCACACCAGAGCGTGGTCTAGGACTGGCCACATTGCTCTGTTTCCTTTCTTGCTGCGGCAGGGTGTACTCTGGGCCAAGATTAACACAGGAGAATCTCCATTTCATGCTAGAGAGTTAGTTCCATAGCTTATGTGACATTTTCTATTTTATGTCCCATAAATTTATAGATTCTAGATGTGTTTACCATAAGCAATCCTTGCTAGAACAGATAGATCCTACTAAAGCATGCTATAGACAAGGACTCTTCCACTAGTAAATATCATTAGTTGTTTGCCAGAAGTATGTTATTAGCATTTTAACAAAGAGATCTGAATGAGTCACTTGCCTTCTTTCTTTCCCAAGTTCTCCATCCCCTCCCAGTCCACCTCATTATTTATATGCCAAGCATGTCAAACTGGCGGCCATTGGGCCCACATGCCTCGTGAATTTGACATGCTTGTCATACACAGGAAAGGAAGAGAATGGATTGCAAACCTGCTCTTGACTTGTTTTACTTCCTGCAAACTTAGAGGAAGAAATAGTAACTGCTGGTCTCTTTTCAATCAACTACTGGCTTAGAAATACTATTTTAGGCAAAGGGAGGGAGAAAGATAGGTTCTGGCTTATTGCCACCTGCAAATTTCTTTCCCATCAGACCAGACAGGTTGGTGGCTAGCATCAGCCAACAGAATGAGACCCCCCAGGTGGTACTGACCTGCTTCTTCCCTCAAATGAATTTGGTATCATTAAACCAACGTTGACAGAAAGGCTGCGATGCAGGCATCACATTCCCACCTTGTTTGTGTTTGCCTAGGGTGTGCCTGTGGTTCTGCTAAGCTAAGACACAGAGCAGTAAGATAACTTTCCCGCGGTCACAAGGTCCCTCGGAGGTAGAGGGGAAATTGGAACCCAGGTGGTTTGGCTGCAGAACCACAGTGCTCCTGTTCTAAGAGAACCTCTCTGGGTAGTGTGGTCTAATAGAAATGCCATCTCTCATGGTTTTGTGTATCCTAAGGTCATTGTTTATGGCTCCTCTCTAGTCCCATCACAGTCAAACACCAGGCAAAGCTTCCAATATATGGGATCACCTGTGTTTTGTTTTTGTAGGGTGTGTGTGTGTGTGTGTGTGTGTGTGTGTGTGTGTGTGTGTGTTTGCCAGGAACCCCGTTTTTACTTTCTATTGGACCCACTGGCCAGAATAATTTCTTTGCTGTAGAAAAAGTGATTTATAAATATAAAAGTTTCTGTTCATTAGAAAAGACAGACTTTTAAAAAATATAATATTGCAGTAGAGATGGAATATTTAAATGAATGCCTTCGTCTCTTCTTGATATGGCACTATATTTCTTTATGATTTCAGTGAAAAAGAACTGTGTTACACCAAGTTTAATTTTTCTTTGAAACCTGTTCGTTGGCATTTAGTATGAATAGCAGAAGGAGAATCAAAGTTATACTGAAAATGATTAACCGGCAGTCACATCGGCTTTCATATTTCATCCATGTAAAAATATGCTCTTAATTAGAATTTCCCTTTTGCTTTTTAAGAAACATACAGAGCTTCAGGAAATAAGAGGAAATTGCAGCTGGTGAATTTTTCAGGATCCCTCGCAGAAGAATTTCTTTGTGGAGTATTGACAGGATCCTGCAAAAGGAGAACATTGTTAGGCATTTCATAAATTTTCTTAGGAGCCGCTGTATTCTGAGCATCATGAGACTGTGCCCAGATCTGAGGGCAGGGAATTCTGAAACAAAACACAGCTGTCCTGATATTTTAAAGAAAATTGTAAGGGAGACACTGTGCAATCAATTAAATTGTTCTTTCCCCCCCTTTCGGAAGACAGAAACAACTTGTAAATGCAGAGTTGCTGTTGAGAATGTAAATTGGCTGGAGTATCTGTTTATGCTGTTAGATTTATGCACAAACTGTAGATGGCACAAACAAGGTCTTATTGACCTTAGCAGCCAAGCAGTGATCCAAAACAGGCTCATTGCACTCAATTTCATGCTGCCAACCCAGCCATCTTATCAGTTCAGTTTTAAGGGTTGAAATCTCTTACTGATTTCAAAAGAACTCTGACAAATTCAGAGAATGTTGCTATCTAAAAATTTTATCCATCATTCCAAATGAGTGTGTTTTCAGTGTTTAATAATGGCATTGTTCAGGGTGTGTTTGGATTCACTGGTAGCTAGCATTCGTTCACAGGTCAGCTGGAGAAGAAAACAAATTGCCCCATATAGTTATGCTACCATTAAATGTGAATTCTGATTAGCGTATAATTGAGATCATGCTGAAAAAACAATGAGTACAGAAATTGATTTAAGAGCATAACTTTTTTTTTTTAATCATCAACTGGTGTTGGTTTGAGCAGAGTCTAGAAAATGGAGATAAAAACAGAAAAGTGGGAGGATAAGTTCTTAATCCTATATCAAGGACACTTGCTTACTCACGCAATTATCAATAATTTAGTCATTTAACAATAAATATTTGTTAAGCATGTTTTGTTTGTGATACCTGTGCTATATACTAACACCAAAATAGTTAAGATACAATTTCTGCCTGAAAGCTTGGTTGAGCAGCCATTACTCTAAATGATTCTGTGAATGATGCTTCATATCTATCTATCTATCTATCATCTATCTATCTATCTATCTATCTATCTATCTATCTATCTACTAGAGGCCCGGTGCATGAAATTTGTGCAGGGGGGTGGGGTTGGGGGAAAGTGGTGTCCCTCAGCCCAGGCTGCACCCTCTCCAATCTGGGACATCCCTTTCACAATCTGGGACTGCTGGCTCCCAACCACTAGCCTGCCTGCTTGCCTGATTGCCCCTAACTGCTTCTGCCTGCCAGCCTGATCAATGCCTAACTGCTCACCTGCTGGCCCGATCGCCCCCAACTACCCTCTCCTGCCGGCCTGGTAGCCCCTAACTGCCCTCCCCTGCTGGCCTGGTAGCCCCTAACTGCCCTCCCCTGCTGGCCTGGTAGCCCCTAATTGCCCTCCCCTGCCAGCCATCTTGTGACCACATGGGGGCCATCTTGTGCAAGGGTGTACAGTCAATTTGCATATTATTGCTTTATTATATAGGACTAGAGGCCTGGTGCACAAAAATTTGTGCACTCGGGGGGGTCCCTCAGCCCGGCCTATGCCCTCTTGTAGTCTGGGACCCCTCGGAGGATGTCCACCTGTTGGCTTAGGCCCACTCCCCAGGGGATTGGGCCCAAGCACTGTGCTAGATGGATTCTTTATCACTAAACACTATTTTGAAATTCCTACTAAGAAAATAAATTATATTATTATAAGGGAGGCAGACCTTGGGTCATTGTTTCTTTCCTTCCCACCTCTTGTGGAATTTTTGAAAATTGAAAAAGTTATATAATGATACGAAAGACAATTATAAAAAAAATAATAAGCCACAGCTATGCCCTCACCCTAACCCCTATACAATATTTTTCTAATGTTAATTTCCAGTTCTTGGTTCCCTACATATATATTTTCACATGCTTACAATCACAAAACACATCCCATTTTTTAGTCTGTCTTTTTCATTTAATGTGACACATAAATATATATTTTTAAATGCTACTTTTTGACATATATATATATTTTTAAATTCATAGATTGTTTTGGGAAAATGTTTAGGTTTACAGAAGAGTTGACATAAAGTAAATTCCCATGTCCCTCCCTCCCTCCACCTGTCCCACACATAGTCTCCTCTATTAACATCTTGCATTAGTGTGACACGTTTGTTACAATTGATGGTCTAATACATTGTTATTAACTAAAGTCCACAGTATTCAGTGGGGTTTACTCTTTGTGTTGTACATTTGTCCTTCAATAGATGAATAGATAAATTATGGTACCTCCAGATAATAGAATATTATTCAATGATACAAAGAAATGCTCTCAAGCCTAGAAAAGACATGGCGGGAACTTAAATGCATATTTCTAAGGGAAAGAAGTTAATCTGAAGAGGCTACATACTGTATGATTCCAACTATATGACATTCTGGCAAAGGCAAAACTAAAACTATGGAGACAGTAAAACAGATTAGTGATTGCCAGGGGTTGGGGGGAAGAAAGACACTGACAGGTAGAACACAGGGATTTTTAAGACAGTGAACTAATTCTGCATGATACCATAAGGGTGGATATATATTATTATACATTTATCAAAACCCATAAGTACATAAATATTTTTGTACCTTTAAATAGTTGTTTAGTATTATTGGTGGAAAGCAATAGAAATATAGCTGACTTAAGTAGAAAAAGAATTATTAAAGGACATTAGATAGCATCTAGAATTTCCAGGAGGGCGATAGTTGGCTAGAGACCTCCAAACAAGGTCCCCATCAGTCACGAGCATGAGGAGTAAAGGTGTCCACTGCCACCAAGCACTGGACAGTGCAGCTTGTACTGGGGACACACTGTCATGGGTCAGTAAATACCACTTGTATCATTTGCAACATCATGGATAAACTTTGAAAGCATTATACTAAGTGAAATAAGTCAGACACTGTATGATCTCACTGATGTGCAATCTAAAAAACCAAACACATAGAAATAGAACAAACTGGTGTTTGCCAAAGATGGAGGGGTGTGGTAGATTGGGAGAGGCTGGTCGAAGGATACAGACTTTCAGTTATAAGATGAATAAGTTCCGGGGATGTAATGTACAGCATGGAGACTAAAGTTAATAATACGTATTTTATGATTGAAAGTTGCTAAGAGAGTAGATTTTAAAAGTTCTGATCACACACATAGAAAAATTATAACTCTGTGAGGTGATGGATATATTAAGTAATCTATTTTTAATTTTTTTTTTACAAAATTTATCCTTATTGTTGAAAGTATTACAGATGTCCCCTGTTTTTCCCCCATTGCCTCCCTCCACTCATTCAAGGACAGGCCGTTCATTGATTTTAGCAATAAAGGAAGGGAGAGGGAAAGAGAGGAAGAGAGAGAACATTGATGTGAAAGAGAAACATTGTTCAGTTGCCTCCTGCCTGCACCCCCACTGGGGATGGAACCTGGAACCCTGGGCATGTACCCTGATGGGGAATTGAACCTGCGACCCTTCAGTGCATGGGATCATGCTCCAACCAACTGAGCTACATCAGCCAGGGCATATGTTAATGAATTTTATTGCAATACACATATATAATCACTACATTGCATATCTGAAACTTACACAATGATATATTATACATCAATTGTATTTCAAAGAAGCTGGGAGGTGGGGAGAAAGAAAAATAGCCTGCAGAGGATTGGTCTCTGGAAAGGGAATGGCCAGGGCTGGGCTTTAGCTTAGTGCTTCAGACAAGAAATTATCTTATAAATCCTTCACTCCTTAAAAAAAAGTCAGGGGGAGGCAGACTATGGTTTATAGTGTTTTTCATATTAAGTTTCTTTAAACTGTAACTACTTTACCAAGTATGTGATTTACTGCTATTATTACAATAAAATTGGTTTTCTGACTTAGCTGTCTCTTGATAGGCACTTGCTGTGCGGGAGACAGCAGAGCCCCACTTGGCTCAGGGTACTTTTGCTGGGAAATGAGAAAACGGTCTTTTGTAATTCACAGAGTGCTGCTGAATGAAGGTGCAGAAAGAAGAAAGGCCTTCTACTGAGGCACAGAAGAGCTCTTATAGGATCCACACCAAAACTAGACAGCCTTTCAATTCATTTCAGAAATGCTCACTGAGGAGGCTATGTAAGACCAAAGACAGATGATAAAAGTACAGACTAACTAAATAAATACATGGCAGGCCCCTCCCCACCCCCCAACAACAAATTCAAATATTGCTTAACCTAACAGGTCAACGTGTAGTAGCTTTGTGATCTTTAGTTTTTCTGAACAAGCTCTTAATATAGTACTGCCTGGCACATTCTAGGTGCTCAATAAATGTTAGATCTTATTAATACCGTTATGATGATGATTAGACAGACAACTGTGGTTATTGCTATTGTCACCTAAAAGGAAAGAAGGGACAAGAAATGAAAGAAAAAGGAGAAACAAACGAACAATTTCAGCTAAAATACGTTTCTTGAAGATCCAACTTCCTCTTAGTTCTAATATCACATCTGTATGTGATTCATTAGATTGCTATTTTTTATTTTTAGTGCTGAAATTGTATTTATATTTTTACAGGTGGGAATACCTGAGGCATTCTCTTAACTCCATGAGGAGATGATTGGGTGAAATTATTTCCTAGACAGTGTTTCTGAAGCTTTTTAAGAGAGAGGACTAAATGAAGTATTTCTTTCATCTTTGCGTTTTACCTTTTACTTACAAAATAGATAGGTTCTTATCCTTTCTCAGCTCTCCCTTGTATTGGGCCGAATACTCGTAAAATAAACTGTTATACGTAGAAGATAAATTGCAGGGAGGCTCCCGTGTCAGTTGAATGTTGTTCCGTCAACACTACCTATTACTTCTGTTCGCAGTGGCAGAGCTGTAGCTTAACGCCCATGGAGTGGTGTCAGATGTGTCCATTCCACTGCTGATGCCGGGTGGCATGAGGCTGTCTTCTGGTTTATTGGCAAGGCGTTTCCTACAGTGACCATTTAAGCATTTTCTTTTAGTGTATGGCGGGATTTTAATTTTTCTTGCTTGTTAAGCATTGACATATCTTAGGTTGATTTATATGTGAAAGTTTTATTCTAGTGTTCTACACTGTGTTCCAAAACATAGGGAAGCTCTTAAAAAAATGAAGTCAATTTTTACCACATTAAGAGCAGATCAGAGGTTTTGAAAATGTGTGTGTCAGGTGTAACTTTGTTCTGATAGTTCTCTCCCTTATGTATGTTTTATTAAGAATTTTATTTCATTAAGACATACTTTATTGTTTGGACCAACCTCATGCTTTCATTTACATTCCTGGGTTGAAAAAAATGCTCTTTGAGGAATGTCTTAGCATTGACCTTCCACACTGCTTCATAATTATCTGTATGGTCTTTCTTCTTTACTAGGTATGGTTTCTTGAGAGAAGAGGAATTGTGTATTATTCATTACTCTCACTGCCAGCCCAGCCACCCCCAGCCCAATGTAGGACACATAATAAACATTCAAAAATGTTTATTGAATAAACTGAATTAGTGAGTAATTAGTAAACATTTGTAGAGTACCTAATGTGTTCTACATACTGTGCTAAGTTCTAGGGATTCAAAGACATTGTATCTCAAGGTGTTAAGAGTCTACTTACATCCAGCAGAGACTGGTCCATTGTCAACCCTCAGTGATGTTTATGGAGTGATGGAAGGCAAAGTGGAATAAGGGAGGAAGGGAGGAAAATATCTTCAAGGAGATCAGAACAGTTCTCAAATGAAACCTCTGTGAACTTGAAAAGCTGACTTTGTAGATGAGTGAAATCTTATTATTCCAAAATCTATTCCAGCCTACGCTAAATGATCTAGGTAGAAGGGTCTTGACGAATGAACAGGTGACGCAATCATAAAGCTTCCCTTCTGCTTCCTAAAGGAAGAAATTAAAAAATCTCTTAATTATTTATATAACAGTGGATGGTGCCAGTTTCAGATCATTCTCTAAAGAACACCTGGCAGAGTCTTTGCTTGAAAATGTTTTGTCAACATGTATTTTTAAATGACTGTGTGAATTTGAAAGAAGCAAACCACGTATCTAAAAAAATTTCTATGACTAGGCTTTGTACTGATGAAGCCTGGCTTGTTCCCTGGCTGATTTGGTCCACAGGAGTGCTTTCCTTTGCTGGAAGTTAAAATAGTTTTGCTGTCTTCATCCGGAGTTATGAGCAGACCAGTGGCTTATGTGAAATCTAAAGTTCTAAACCCTATTTCAAATTCAAATTGTCTAGTTCTTCGGGTACTTGACAATTTTATACTCAGGGTCATGAACAAAGTAGCTTGGATTGTTCAGTTCAAGCAATCGCAACTTGAAACACCTCATGTATCCATTTTCTCCTGTGATGAACATTAGAAATGAGAACTATCCCCAGCAGTCCCAATTGCTTCTGGAAAATATGAAATCTGAGATTATATAACATATGCCAGGATAGAACTTGTCTAATTAAAATGGATGGAAATTGCTATTCCAATAAAGTAGGTAATACCTCAGTGTCACAATGCACCGGGTAGGTAATAGTAACATTTCACTTTTTTCACTTAGTATTTAAATGGTCATTTAGCCACTTAGAACTGCACTCATATCATACTGCCTTTGCCTAATAGAATTCTAAATGATTTTGTAGATGTCTGTCCAAAATTATGTTAAAACTAGAGGCCCAGTGCATGAAATTCGTGCAAGGGTGGGGTCCCTAGGCCTGGCCGGCGATCAGGACTGATCATGTTCCCTGCCTCCCCACCGTCTCCTTCCCTTGCTGCCCATGCACTACCACTGCGCGGTTCCCTGTCTCCTCACCTCCCACCCCCCTCCTTCCCTCGCCGCCCATGTCCACCACCACCCACCCCTGGTTCCCCGTCCCAGCCCGGGGCCTGGCTGAGGGGAGGGTTCGGGAGGTTGGCCAGCAGGCCCCATCAGCGATTGGGGCCTGCAGGCTGGGGGCAGCTCCTGTGTTGAGCGTTTGCTCCCTGGTGGTCAGTGCACATCCTAGCGACCGGTTGTTCCAGTCGTTCCATCATAACGGTCGCTTAGGTGTGTGTGTGTGTATGTATGTGTGTATGTATATGTATGTATATATATGTATATGTATGTGTGTGTGTGTGTGTATATATATATATATACTAGAGGCCCCATGCACGAATTTCATGCATGGGGTGGGGGGGCCCTCAGCCAAGCCTGCACCCTCTCCGATCTGGGATCCCTCTCACAATCCTGAACCACTGGCTCCTAATCACTTGTCTGCCTGCTTGGTTGCCCCCAACTGCCTCCCCGCTGGCCTAGTCACCCCTCACTGCCCCCTGCCATCCTGGTCACCCCCAACTGCACCCCTCCTGCTGGCCCAGTTGCCCCTAACTAACCCCCCCCCTGCCGGCCTCGTCACCTCTTACTGCCCCCCCCCCCACTGGCCTGGTCACCCCTAACTGATTCTCCCTGCTAGCCTGGTTGCCCCCAACTGCCCCTCTACTGGGCTGGTCGCCCCCAACTGCCCCCCCTGCCAGCCTGGTTGCCCCCAACTGCCCCCCCTACTGGCCAGGTGACCCCCAACTTCCCCCCCCTGCTGGCGTGGTTGCCCCTCATGGGCCCGCCGCCGGGGG
>NW_005871066.1:10616962-10668629 GCF_000147115.1 Myotis lucifugus | reverse complement strand
GCCAGCCTGGTGGCCTCCAACTCCCCCCACCCCTCACTGGCCTGGTCACTCCCAACTGCCTCCCCTCCTGGCCTGGTCTCCCTTCATGGCCCCCCTGCCGGCCTGGTCACCCCATGGAGCTGCTTGTTCAGTCATTTGGTCATCCCTCACTAACCCCCCTGCCGGCCTGGTTGCCCCATGCAGCCTGCTTGTTCAGTCATTTGGTTGTCTCTCACTAATCCCCCTGGCTGGCCTGGTTGTAGGCAGCCATCTTGTGAGGGTGTGAGGGTCAATTTGCATATTACCTTTTTATTTATATAGGATAATCTGGTAGTGTGGTTCCATACTATCAAGTTTTCCTCATTTAAAAGAGACTATCAGAACAATTATTCATGTATGCGAACATGGTCAGATAATAATCGTTAATTTAATTGTTTCACCATATCCAAAAACTCATGCTATCATCTAAGCAAATTTTCTGGTAGTTGATATCTTGTTTTTCAGAGATGAGAACAATTGAATCTCCTTTTTGATTAAAGAAATTTTAAAGTTGATTTTAGAGAGAGGAGGGGAAATAGAGCGAGAACGAGAAAGATTGACCAGTTGCCTCCTGCACGTACCTGTATTGGAGATCTAACCCACCACCTTTTGATGTATGGGACAATGCTCCAACCAACTGAGCCACACCAGCCAGGTTGAGAACAACTGAATCTTCTTGATGACTTGGGAGATAATAAATGTAAGCACTTGCTGTTCAGGTTTGACAATTTAGTTGACATAGTAACAATTACTGTCCTGCTTATATTATCTGATTAATGTTGAACCTAAATTTGCATTTAATCAAATCTTCACAGAGCTTCTACCTCAAGCCCAAGTATTTCTCACTTTATTTAGAGATATATGCTTTTGTTGATGAAATTGCTGGTGGACAACATTTAAAAATTAACTCATGAGAAGTAATCTGCCATATTTAAAAATAGCAGTCTAGGTTATTTTTATATGGGAGTACATATTAAAATACTTCATGTTCTATCGTACATAAGAGGAGGGGCAAGGTTTCACTCTTTCCTATAGATATAGTTGTCATCCCTTATTAATGTGCTCCCAGGGTCTTCTTCCATCAGCTTTCTGAAGCCAACAAGAAGTGCCCTCTGAAACAGCCAGGGGATCAAAGTTTTCCCTTCATAGTCCTACTAGGCACTCTGAAATAGATTTGCTCTCCCAGCTAGGAGTTAACCATCCCTGTGTAACGTAAACCAAAAAACAACAACAACAAAACACACACACACAAAATCCAATGCTAACAAACAAAATAGCATAGAAAATACCAGAGCATAGCAACAGCCATTTAAAGGTCCAGAGCGCCCAGCTGGTGTGGCTCAGTTGTTGAGCATCGTCCCATATACTAGGTCTCTGGTTCATTCCCCAGTTAGGGCACATGCCCAGGTTGCAGGCTCAATCTTCAGTAGGGGGTGATCATGTTTCTCTCTCATCCATGTTTCCCTCTCTTCCTCTCCCTTCCCTTCTTTCTAAAATCAATAAAAACATATTTAATAAAATAAAGCTCCAGAGAAAGATCCAGGGATACTCACTTAGGGATCTGTCAATACTTCATTATTTCTTACAAAAATGGTTAGACTCTCAGCAGTGCTGCTTGGGCTTAAGCAATGCAACTCAGGCAAATTATTTTGTTTTTACTTTTCCTTATCTATCAAGTAGGATAATAATACAAAGCAGGGTTGTTTTGAAGCTTAAATGAAATAAATGTGCAGTTATGTGCCACATAATGACATTTCTTTGTCTCTCTTAAATCTATTGCTTCTGGCTTTAGTTCTGACTAATTTCTTAAATTGATTTTTGTACCAATCAAGAATAACCTCCTTCAGTGGACACTTTTCAGACTTTCTCTTGGCCTCTCTGCCATAATTGTGCATTCTTATTTTATTCATTGTTATTGAACTCCTAATTTAGCATCATCTACATGTTTCCCCAATGAGACTTTTGCATCCTTTAGCCCCAGTGCCCCACACCCTCATGACATCTACTGGTATCTAGAACTAAACAGTTTTGAGGCATATTTTTCTGTTTCTTTGGTCCTTGTTTTTTTTTTTTTTTTTTTTTTTTTGGAGGAGGCACACTATTCTAATTTCTTTGATCGTTCTTATTAACTGTATCTCTTTCTGGATTCTCCTGAATTTATTTATCGTCTCTTTTAAGCACTTCGTCTAATAATGTTTCCAAAGTAGATCACATGAAAAAGTTTCTGAGACCTTGTAAGCCTGACAGAGTATATTTATTTCACCGTCACATGTATATAATAATTTGTTGTGCATAAAATTGTAAGTTCAAAGTTTTCCCCTTTGATGTCTTAAAATATTACCATATTATTTTTTGTGTCTAATTTTTCTATTGAGAGAGAGGATTTCATTCAGATTATTATCCCTTTGGAGATAGATGATAAGCTCTTTCTTTCTGCAAGGCTTTTAGAGTTTTTTCGTGTCTTACATTTCATTATCATGTCAATTGCCTTGGATTGTGGTCTTCTGGACCTAGAGATTTGAAGGGGAGAAGAGGTGGAGGAGTAAATGTCCTAGAGATCAGTCAGCCTCACTGCTATCATCCCGCTCCCTGTCACACTGGGCTTTGTTTGGGCTGTCTGATCATTGTACCATGAGAACAGGCTACTGCTACTGTTTTGTGATCTTCTGTGGCAGTGCTAGGTGGCCACTAGAGCGGAATTTAAAAGCCCTGCCTCAGCCTGCTCTCCCATTGCACCAGACTGAACTTGACCTTGCTGATTCATGACAGGCTGGGCTTTCCCAGGTGTTCCTCAGTTTTTATGTTACTGGTACCTTCTGTCTCTGCATCCTCTAGTGCAGTGGTTCTCAACCTTCCTAATGCCGCGACCCTTTAATACAGTTCCTCATGTTGTGGTGACCCCCAATTTCATTGTTACAAATTGAACATAATTAAAGCATAGTGATAATCACAAAAACAATATGTAATTATATATGTGTTTTCCAATGGTCTTAGGCAACCCCTGTGAAAGGGTCGTTCGACCCCCAAAGGGGTCGCGACCCACAGGTTGAGAACCGCTGCGGTGCCTATAGTTTCTCCAATGTTGATTTGGGGGAAGGAAGTCAGCAACCAGGTTTGGTTTACCATCTTGTCAGGAACTGAAAGACTCCCTCAGCAATGTTTTACAAAGTTGACTCATGCCTTCTTCCTAAAACACTCTTTTTAAAATATGTATGTATATTGATTTCAGAGAAGAAAGGAGAGGGAGAGAGAGATAGAAGCATCAATGATGAGAGAGAATCATTGATCGGCTGCTTCCTGCACCCTCCCTACTGGGGATGGAACCATGACCTCCTGGTTCGTAGGTCCATGCTCAACCACTGAATCACATCAACCGGGCCTAAAACACTCTTGCCTTACATTCCTGGTAGTGCATTTACGGGGTGCTGCTTTTTCTTCTCCTTCAAAGGTTCCTCCTCTTTTGCCTACTCCTGTTCTCTTCCAAGTCCTGCTCTCTTCCTCGCTCCACATTCTCTGGCAATGACCTCATCTCCTTTAAAGAACTCAGTTACGACCTACATGCTGAGGGTATTAACTGTCCATTTCTAGGTCTAAACTCTGCTGCCCTCTAGTCTCACATAGACTCATCTTTGGACATGACCAAATAGATGCAAAACACACCCACAGATATATTCATCCTACTCCTGACAACTCCTCTGGGTTGCCTCTATCTGTGAGGCTCGACATTCAAAGCCAGAATCTGAGTGTTCTTCTTGACCTTTTCCTCATGCCCTACATTTAATTAATTACCAAATCATTTTGATTCTACCTCCTCAACATATCTGATTCGAATCCCCTTTTCTCTATTCCTACTTTAAGCCTTGTTCCATGCCACTGTCATCACTCACCTGTGATGCAAATGAGCCTTCTGTTTCAACAACCCCCCTCTCCCTGTTTCATTCAGTACTGTTGGAGTGAAACCTTTAATTCAAACGTTCTCAAACTTTTTGGTCTCATCCAGTTTTTGCATTCTTAACATTTGTTGACGGCCCCAATTTGTCGAGAAAAATTTAAAACACAAAAACACAGGCACACTCTAAGAGCCATTAGACCAGTGATGTCATCACTCATCATGAAGCCTCCGGAAAACTCCACTGTACACTCTTAAAAGAATGAGAGTGAAAGGTAATAAATGCCTTACTATTGTTATGAAAATAATTTTGATCACCCACAAAGTCTTGAGAACCGCCCCCCCCCCCCCGCTTTGTGGACCGCACTTTGGGAACCATTGCCGAATTCATCCATCTGATTTCTTTGCCTTCCAGTTTAAATCACTTTAATACCTTGCAGTGGTCTCTCAGGATGAAGTTCAAAACTCCAGCAAGATACGCAAGACCCTTCATGATCTAGCCTCTGCCTGTCTCTCCAGACTCACCTCCTGTGATGTTCCCACTCTGAACTCTGCCTCAGCCCCTGCCTTTTCCTCTCTCTTCTCTAGGCCATTGCTCCGGCTTTTCTCTATGCCTGGAATGCCTGTCCTCATCCTGGCTGCAGCTTTATCTACAACTTGGCTTAAAGCCTTTCCTGAAAACGGAGTCTCTCCTCTAGTTTCCTTGAACTTAGCCCTATTTTAGCATATATCCTTTCTCTTGTGACTGCTATTTACTGCTGTCTCCCTCACTGGACTCTGAGATCCTTGGGTCTTCATGGGTTTCTAGCCGGTGCCAGGCACATAGATGTTCAATAGCATTGTTGAGTCAATGGATGGAAATATATATGTGTAGTAATTTAAAGCATTTCTAACTGATTTTTTAAAATATATTTTCATTTAAATGGTTAGTAAAATAGAGATGATTTTCTAGAACACCCCTTTGTTATAAAATTCCAATTTAAGATGTAGTAAGATCTTAGTTGTAGATGCTATGGGCCAATTTATTCAATGGTTAGAGAGGACTAGCTGCTCGTGATTGGTCCATCTTCACCCTACCAAACAGGAAATCGGTATAGTGGGGCTAGGCCCGCAGTGGTCGGCAAACTGCGGCTCGCGAGCCACATGCGGCTCTTTGGCCCCTTGAGTGTGGCTCTTCCACAAAATACCGACTTCTGTGCATGGGCCACGAAGTTTCAATGGCACTGTACGTGTGCGCCCGCATGTGGTATTTTGTGTAAGAGCCACACTCAAGGGGCCAAAGAGCCACATGTGGCTCACGAGCCGCAGTTTGCCCACCACTGGGGCATAAAAAGGGGAAGCAGTTCCATGTGTGTGTGACTACTTTTTTGGCCACCTAGAACTATGGACTTTGCCTGGGACCTATCTTGCTAGGCCAGCAGTAGATGAACCTAGGGTCGGAGGACCAGAAGAGATACTATGGAAATTGCATACAAAAGCTTTTGCATATGTGAATTCTGGGGTTGAGATGCATAGCTTTCACCTTTGAAAGGGTCCAGGTTTCAAAAAAGGGTAAGAACCACTTTATGATTAATGAATTGTTTTCAGTGTGCAATGGGCTATTTTATTTTTTATGAAAAGGAGTGAACTGAGGTACAAGATCAATCAGTGTCCCAGGTTCCATTTTATGATGGCATATTTATACCTACTATGACTCCGTGGGAATTCTTGATGGAATGTGTAGAGTTCTGTTCTATATGTAATACAAATTGAGGATGTGAATCTTTGTAAATCAAACTGCTGTGCAAATAGACTTTAAAGGTAATTAGAGGTAAATTCAGTCCTAAAATTCAGTCTAATGCTAATAAATCACATTTGAGATAGCCTTAAGCTCAGAAAGCTATTTTATAAGATTAGATTTCAATTGCTGATCAGTTATGTAGACAAATAATTTTAAAAAACCCATCAATATTTTTCACACTAATATGATTTATTAGGTGTTTACTCAGTTAATTAATAAATTATTAATTTATTAATATATTAATGATTTATTAACTATGTTAAATACTTATTAAGTGTTTTGTCTGTATTTGGGAAATGTCTTTTTTGTTAAGATGTGACTCCATTATTTACAACAGCATTAAAGTAAAGGAAAAGTGAAAATGACTGGAAAAAATGGGATTAAATGTTTTCCATAATATTTTTTTTAATGTTCATTTACTAAAAGGCATTAGACTTGGATAATTTTACTTCCAGATTTTTATTTTCTTATTTTTATCACCTTTCTCCACCCAAGATATAGTACACACTTGTACTCTTTATGATAGGGCATATTCTGGATTTACTAGAGCATAGTAAATGTCAGTCAATGGCTCTGAATGAATTGTTCAATATGTGTTGTTTTTCTTTTCTCTATTTACAAAGTCCGTCTTTCTTATTAAATTTCTAAGTTTAAATGTACATTTTTCTCTTGCATTCATTTCATGTTTTGGGTAACTATACAAGAAGTGATTTTGTATAGACTGATCACATGGCCTATGATTCAATCTCTTAAGGTCAACTGGATTCTTTATGATTTTCAAACAACAAAAATAAGGCCATTTCCAAGATTCTAGAGGAGACATGGCAATGATAATGCTATTATATTTGGTTTAGTAATATGTTTTGGATTTGCATTGAATATGAGGATCTCTGTTTCTTGAGAATTATATTACTAAAAAAAAATTCAAATAATGGCCATTATACATGTTCATTCTATTCTAGACCTGCACCAGCCATTATGGTAGCCCCTAGTTGCATGTAGTTACTGATCACTTGAAGTATGACCAGTACCACATATTGAAAGAATAATATTTTGGAGATATAAGGTTAAATAAAATATGTTATTGAAATTAGTTTAACCTATTTTTTAAATGAGGCTGCTGGAATATTTTAAAGTTACATAAATGACTTGCATTATATTATTATTATATAAAGTTATATGATATTGTTATAATAACTATTAATGTAACATAGTTATTATAATAATTGTTAATATAATAGTAACATATACAGTTTATTACATAATATTCTTTATTATATAAAGTTATTTAAATGTCTATTCATTTTAATCTTATTTAACCTTTACAATAATCGGATGTGGCATGTATTTTTAATATTCAGAATTTTCAGAAAAGGAAATTGATAATCAGAGAGATTAAATATCTATCCCAGGGGTCATTCAGTACTCAAACCCAATTGGTACTCCTAACCAGTAGGTATTTCTAACCTTTGTGATAGTATATCACCATCAGTCTTTTTTTTTTGCTACTGGTGACAGCAATGTGATTAAATATGCTTCTTTATTTAAAAAAAATCTTGGTTTCTTATTTTGTGATAAAGCAATTTGAAGGTGTCATTCATTTTTAAATTCATGCATTTAATTGATCTGATGGCTGAACTATATGCCTCACAACAATATGTCTATCATATGAGGAAGGGTATCATTGACTGCACTTTCTAAATCAGGATGCTCAGGTGTTTGTTTTTTTATTCACTCATTAATTATGCAAAGGTTTTTATTGAAATTCAGCGAGTGCATTTCTATCTCTCCTCATGTCATTAAATTGTTCTTGCAAACTAATTGGATGATGTTGCATTTTTATCAAGCGGTTCCTACTAAAATTCTTTGTTTCAAAGATTTTTAAACAGTATTTAAATGATTTGAGACTTTTTTAGAGGTGACACACAATTCTTATGCAGAAAAATGAAAACATTTCCATGTTTATTCTTAAAATCTCATATGTTTAAACATTTTCATATGTTTATCTTTTAAATCTTTGTGCTCTCATTGTTAAATATGACATCTTTGAAGCAACAGGTTAATTTTGATTATATTCTTTTTCCAAAATATCTGCCATATAGCATGCTACTCATCAAATGAAAGAGAACAATTCATTGGCTTGTTTTTTCTCTGACCTAGCTTCTTTCAGAGCATTACTAATTAGCACGGAAATGGCTGGAGGAGAAGGAACAAGAAAGAGAAGGTAATCCTTTTTAGCTGCATAAGCTTGATTGCCTGTGGACTGAATTAGAATGCTTTGTACAGAGGTGAGGAGAGGTCACCACCACAGAGACCTTCTGGTTGGTTGAAGTGAGATTCTATAAACTATGGGATTCCATTTCTTTCTTTCTTTTTTAATTTTGTTTTATTGCTTAAAGTATTACAAAGTGTATTACATATGTCTCCTTTTTTTCCCTTCCCCTTGACCTTCCCCTGGCCTCCCCTACCCCAGTGTCTTGTGTCCATTGGTTATGCTTATATGCATGTATACAAGTCTTTCGGTTGATCTCTTACCACCACCCCCCCCAACCCTCCCCATTCCATTTCTAAGGAATTGTATGATTACACCAATTAATCACCAATTCTAAGGAAGGTTGAGTATCTACTTGAGGGAGATATTTACATACACTAATATCTGATTGGTGACTTAAGTCATATGAATGGTTTGTTTCAATTATTTTCCTTTCTTTTCTTTTAAGCAGCTTTATTGAGGTATAATTGATATACAAAAACTGTATATATTTATTTAATGTACACAATTTGATGAGTTTAGACATACGTATACATCTATAAAAACCATCACCATAATCAAGGTAATAAGACATATTCATCACCTCCAAAATTGCCTCTTTTTTTGAGGGTGTGGTAAAAATCCTTACCATGAGATCTAGCCTCTTCAATTTTTTTAAGCGCACATGTTACCATATTGTGTTATACTTCATTGTACAATGTACCTGTACAAGTGATTCATCTTGCATAATTGAAACCTTATACCCATTAAACAGTACCTCTCTAATTTTTCCTCCCCTCAACCCTTGGCAACCACCATATTCCACTCTTCGATTCTATGAATTTGACTATTTTAGATACTTTATGTAAGTGGAATCATGCAACATTTGTCCTTCCGTGACTGGCTTATTTGACTTGGCCTAATGTCCTCAAGGTTAATCAGTGTTGTCACATTTGGCAGGATTTCCTTTTTGGCCACTGAGGCATTTTATTTGTATATGCACATTATATCCCTAGAAAAAGAATCCCAGGACTTTCTCTCCTGTGTGTTTTTGCTTCTTCATGGTCCATGATGCCTGCGGAGGTTGTCAGTGTAATGAAACCAAATTGATAGGATGAAAGCAGGTTGTTCTTCCATTTTTCTAGATCTTTGAGTAGCATATCAAATCTGGGGCTGATCACTCCATACTTGTTTAACCTGCCCATGAGGATCACAACAGTTTTCCCAGCTCTTTGATCATTAATGATTTCAAATTCGCCAATGTAACCATCCTTCATTATCACAGAAAATGGACAATAACTTTGGAGCACAACCTAACAAGAACCCGGTACTTGCTTCTCTTTTTGGCGTTGTTAATGTTCTTGAGAACATCAGCCAGGACATTCATGCACACCATTATGGAAGGATGGTGGAAAGAGCCAGAATTTCCTTTATAAAGGTTGAATATTATGGGATAGGGTTAGGGCTATGTCTTACCTTACCTGTATATATCCCATTTTCTTTATCCATTCATTTGTCAGTGGACATTTAGGTTGCTCCCGTATCTTGGCTAATGTGAATAATGCTGCACCTAACATGGGAGTGCAGATGTCTCTTTTTAATATTCCAATTTCGGTTCTTTTGGATATATACCCAGAAGTAGGATTGCTGGATCATATGGTAGTTCTATTTTTATTTTCTTGAGGAACCTCCATACTGTTTTTCTATAGTGGCTGCACCATTTTACATCATTCTTACCAACAGTGTAAGGGTTCCAGTTTCTCTGCATCCTCATCAAGACTTGTTATCTTTTTGTTTTTTGGATAATAGCTATTCTAAGAGGTGTAAGAATATTTTATTGTGGTTTTCATTTGCATTTTCCTGATGATTAATGATGTTGAACACACTTTCATATATTTTTTTTTTGGCCATCTGCATGCCATCTTTGCAGAAATATCTATTCAAGTTGGGTTATTTGCATTTTTGCTATAGAGTTATAGGAGTTCCTTATATATGTTAGATATTAACTTCTTATCTGTTTCAATTCTTTTAAGGAAATTTTAGCTTATTGTAATTCTTCTCCATGCCAGCCTGTTCGTTCTCTCTCTTTCTCTCTCTCTCTCTCTCTCTCTCTCTCTCGCTCTCTCTCTCTCATATATATATATATATATATATATATATATATATATATATATATATATATATATATATCCACGTGCAGCTTTGATATAGGGATTCTTGCTTTTTAAAAGATAAAAATAATATTTTTTTGTTGAATTGAACTGAATTAGAAATTTATGGAGATTGAAGGAAATATTAACAATATCTAGAAGGAAAACAGGTTTTGTGAATCATCTTTTTATGAAGCAATTTATATCTAGGAACCTAGATTTGTGGCTTTCTGCATAGAATCTGGGTTTTTAGGTTGATGATTCTCTGAGTATTTCCGCCCCGCCCCCCCATTTTTATTGAATCTCTGAGTCTTTCTTCAGCCAGATGGCTCTGTAGGCTGGGTGCCATCTGACCAGGCAATGTTTAGTGAGATTATTTAATTGTGTGTTTATTAAAGCTCGCTCTCTCTGGCAACATATTGTACCTTTTTAAAGTGTCTCCTTGGCAAACTGCTGAATTGTGGTGCTGTTTATTTTTTCAAGTATATCACTGGGGCTGCCAGAGGTAACTACACAAGTGTGTCAAAGAATAGGGCTTCCTTACCTTTGGACCTCACTGCACTCCTATCTTAACTGCTTTTGATTTTTAAAGCCTGTGTCTTTATGTTTGCAATATTTGGAGTTGTCCTTTGGAGTGATTGTCATAGGTGATCTAGTGATTGGTGATTGAAATCTGAATCCCCTCATTGAGTTGGGTTATCTTGAAGAGTACTAATAGTTTATACCTGAAAATTGGTAACCATTGGTCAGGACCCCATTTTCAGAATGTGGTTAGGTAACTTAAGTCAAAGATCAATATGGCTGGCAGAAACATTGTGGGTGAATTTGTGGTTCTGTGTAGCCACTGAAGGGGATGGAAAACAGGTAAGACATAGCCCTAACCCTATCCCAAAAATGAACAGTATCACAGAATACTAGCACCATCCAAAACACCCAACATACCAGGATCACATCCACACTGGACAGCACAAGTGAGGGTAAATGAATTGTCAAAGGAGTCCAGAAGAGTCCCTGACCATTATTTTCAATGCATGTATGTTTGGGCTCCAGGGTCTGCTTTTCTCCTACGAGCACTAGTCATGTTTGGACCCATCAGATCTGAAGCATATAAGCACCATTAGATATCTTGGCATGACCCCCTCTACCCAACAAGTTTACCACTCATACATCAGGCAAATGGCTCATAAATGCCTAGAATTTAAAAATACCTACCATGTCATCCAAGAGAATATTCAGAAGCATACAAGACAAAAGGAATGGAGGCTGGCCCCAGGTGCTTCTCTTTAACCAACAAGGACATGTAACTATAAGATTCCTTAATCCCAGAGCAGCTCTGACTCTTGACCCCTGGTACGTGGTCTAAGTGAGGGGTCTGGAACCCCACCTCTGTTTCCAACTAAGGCTGTCCTAACAATATTCTGGCACCTCTTGGCCTACACTTCTGCAGATGGTTCATGAAAGTGATCACAGAGCTATTCTGCAGTGATCAGAAGAAGAATGAGTGCATTTCTTTTGGGAACTGAAAGAGTAATAGAGGAGCATACAGGGAAATTATAGTGATAAAAAGATGATTTATCAAAATCTGGCATCTGGATGGACTTATTGAACTGAAATGTAGATTAATGCAGTATTATCACCACATAGTATGGGTTGTTTGCAAATTAACACAATCTTTGGACATTTCATAGAGGGTAGGAAAACTATCATTTTTCATGCAGTTAAGCACTTACTCTGAACCTGGATTTCTTTGGTGAGTTTCTCTTCTCAGGTGTGATCAGTATAGTGGAGAGACATACCAGTCAGGGGACATTTCTAACCAGCAGAGCCGCTGTAACGTGCCTGCAGAGTGACTTCATTCATTAAGGAAATCCATGCATGATGACTCTGGCCAGGTGCACATATCTGTGGAAAGCAAATAGTAGCATTGTTGTGTGTGTGTGTGTGTGTTTGTGTGTGTGTGTGTGTGTGTGTGTGTGTTCTCAGGACAATAATATGTGTGTTAGTTAAGCAAGTGTTAGGCTGTGAATCCTCTGAAATCCCTTGAACTGAGTGTTAGTTTAACAACTACTTTTTGCATGTGGGAGAAGCCACTCCTCAGTATTTGTAGAGATTTGTTATATTTGGATTATGTTTAAAGGCATTTTAAATTTTAATTTTATCTGGGTACCAGTTCTGGGTTGGTTATAGAATGCCTTCTGTCAACCTAGCATTCTTCTTTTAAAATAATTTTTAACCATGATTTCTAAGTTGCAGTCACCATGTTTATTGAATCATAAATATGGACTGGCAGGATGTAATTGCAAGAAGCCTGATTTGGGTAGCTTGGTAATTTTTTAAAGAATGTCATACATAGATGTAGGAACCTTTCTAATATTTGTTAATTTGAATGTACTCTATAGTTGATCTGAAGTTTTCTGCTGCCTAGGCAGCTTTTGGTTTATTTATTGGTGATAGTTGTTTTTGTTTTTAATACCATATTGGTCATCTGGCCAAGATATGTTGGTCTTGTGTATGTATTTGTTCTCAGCAACACTTAATAACATTTATGTTATTAAAACACGGGTTGGAGTTTTATAGAATTCAAACATCAATTCCCCAAGCTTCATGGATAGGGAAATGGTATGACACAATGGATAAGAGCATTGGTTTAGGAATCATAGTTCTTGAGTCCAACTCCAGCTTCCCTCCTTATTAGGTGTGTCCTTGGGCAAGCTACTTAATCTTTCTAATCTTTGGTTCCCTCGTTGTTAAATGGGCATATTAAGAATATCTATCTTATAGGGTTACGGTGAAGAGTAAATGAAATAATCCACTTAACATAGGGCCCAGCACACAGTAAATTTTCAATAAACTTTTATTATTTCATCTATTAACATTTGCACGGGCTTGAGAAATGGCGCCTAGAGTTAATTCTCCTTGTCTGGTTACTGTATTTACTTTAAGGAAGTGATAAAATGGCCAGATTTCTAGCCTAGTGTTTTCTCTTTTATATAGATACTTTTTCATTTTTAACAATCAAATTTATGGTCAGGCAAAGTTAAAGATATAAAATTTAGAAACTGTTAATTTCTTTACTTTATAAGTCTTTTAAAAAGCGGTTTTGCACATTGTAAAACTCCACCATTTTTTTCACTCTCACCCCTCCTAATATCTCTCCTGCAGGTTAATAGCAGCAAAGCGAGAAGAGAACGAAGACCATTTATCTGCCCTTTGATTTAATCTGAGCCTTGTGACCCTGCTCCATAAAGCAGGATATTTCATCTCCTACAGGAGGTGCTAATGAAAGTCAATTGTTATAAGACATTGTTCTTATCACCAGGAAGGTTTATTAGTCAGTGCCCACGCAGGGGGACACAGAGTAATTGGACAAAGCTGGATATTTATTTGATAAAATGCCTTGTAGGTCAGTTTCTATGAATTTTTCCTCAAGCGGCCTGGGAAGTACTGCAGAAATGAAAAAAAAATTCTTTGGACTTGAGAAGTAATTTTCAGTAGAAATTGACTTAAGGGAAATCAGTTGTGGTTATGGTTTCTGCTCCCTGATCATTTGGCCTCTTCCTCCTGTAATGCAAGGAGGAAGGGTCCAGGTGGAAAAACAAAGATAAAAACATAATCACTGAAGATGTGATCACCAGAAGATCATGCAGAGCTGTTTGTGTTCTTTATCTATACACCCTTTGAGCAGAGAGATTCTTCAACAGAACTATTTGTAACTCACAGTTTTATCTGGCAATCATATTACATCTAGGTCTAAGCACCATTAGAGTATGAAAATTTTTTTCATATTTTTCTAGACTATCAATTCAAAATAACATGCTTGCTCTGATTAACTCATACTAATAGATAAGTAATTCTTAACCTTAGAAGCTTTTTAGTTTTTAGAAACACAGAAAAACTGTCACATTAGGGACAGTATTGAAATCTGTAGTTGTTATTTTGCATTTGGGTCTTGATTGCCACTTTCTACTACATTTTATCCTTTTTCTACAACTATTCTTCTAGTGATTGAATACCAAATTGCCTGAGCTTTGGTCTGAAACTGCAGTGTGAGGACTTCTCGTACTGTTGGGGTAGACACTAGGAAGAAGCTGGGTTCTTTCTCTAAAAACTCCGATACCTTACTTTAATCTGAGCAAAAGAAAGTATATAAATCTTCCTCTCCAGTGATCTTTAGGATTCATTTTCTCAATACTGAACTTAAAAAGACAATACTTTTGCTAATTGGTCAATCAAAATACTTATGAATAAAACTATTGAACTACCTTAGTGATTTACAGAATTACAAGTTTCTTAACTTCAAGAAAATGTTCATCTAATTGGTCTTACAAGGCAAAAAGTCAGTGAGGTTCTTTATAAAGCAAGGCCACCATTGTTCTCTAAATCTTCAAATCCAATGTATTTTCTTTTTAAATTGAGATGTATTTGATATATAACATTATAATAGTTTCAGGCATACTACATAATGACTTGTTACTTGTATATATTGAAAAATGATAACCACAATAAAACATTCATCACTATATAGCATTATGATTTTTTCTTTATTCTTGTGATGAGGACTTTTGAGATCTACTCTCTTAACAAATTTCAAATAAATAATACAGTATTATTAACTATGATCTCCACACTGCATTACATCCCAAGGTACAATGATATTCTCTTATTATTGATTTCTTTAGCGCTCAGTAGTGTTTAGCACCAGTGACTACCCCTTATTCTGGGAACCCTAGTCTGGTACTCCTCTTACTTTTTTGACTTCTGTATTCTCTAGAAATTTCAAGATTCATATCTGAGGCATATTCTATTTTCTCTGAAACATTTATTTTTATAAAAATGCTTTTAAAATATTAATTTCGCTTCCAGTCAAGAGTTAGTAAATGCTAACCCTTCCTCCCATGACCACATTAAAATTACAATGAAATTACAGAACAACCATCATTGAGAACCACCTAAAGTCTAGATGAATAGAAGTCTTATAACTAAGAATATAAAGAAGAAACCATGTTGAGACTGGTAGGAAGGGTAGAGATGTGGAATGGACTGATCCCACAACCACGTAAAAATTAGGAGGGATATCTCAGCAGCAGAGGTCCTCCATGAGGACTGAAAAGTCCCAGACTCATATAAGGCTCCAAACCCAGGGTTTGAGTGCCTGGAAGAGAAGTCCCCATAACTGCTGGCTGTGAAAACCAGTGGAGATTGTGGCTGGGTGAGATGGAGAGCTGCTGGAGTCACAGGTGTTCCTTTTAAAGTGCCTGCACATGGACTTACTGACAAACTTACTGGTTCTGAGCTCCAATGCTGGGGCAACAGGCCAAAAGGCGCCAGGAACATATGGGGAGGAACTGAATTGTCTGGCTTCAGGGTAAGGGATGGAGGGATAAGTTTCTTCCAGACAGAAGTCATTGCTGGCAGAAGCCATTGTTCCTTTGTGGAGCCTTCCCCTAAGCCAGCCTGCTGGTACCATATCTGAGTCTCTGTCAACCTAGCAAGCTCTTGTGATTGCTTGAGATCTTGCTCAACCCAAATTGAGGGGGTCCACCCAGGCCATGTCCAATGGCTTTTTCATGTAATTGGCCTGTTTTGGCTCATGCTGTGGACTTTCTTAAAATCTTCCAAAGATTCATAAACCCAAGGCAACCAGCATCTGGCCTTGGTGTACCCCATACCTCTTGCTAAGCATCCCCAAATCTGGTACTAGCGGCAGCTGGCATCATTTCCCAGCTTAGCCTCTCCCAGGTACCTAAAAACCCAACACAAGTGGCAACTCTCTGCAGATCACTTTGTAGCTTATACCAAGTAGCCCCAGGCAGGGCACAGACAATAGCTGACCTTGGCCTGCACCACCAGTATTTCTCCTAGGATGCCCCAGAACCAACACAAATGAAGTGTTGTTTAAGGGACCACACCAGAGTACCACCCAACCACCGCCACAAATGGCGCACCCAAAGGATGAATTTGGCAGGCACCAGAGCCCTGCTAAGATAAATCCTGCTCCATAGGGTCGTCCCCTACACATTACTGCCAATCCTCACCACCAATCAGCCAGAGGGGCAGTCCCTCCCTTTGAAGTGTCAACAGCAATCAAGGCTTAACCACAATAGGAAGAACACACCTGGAGCACCTGGCTCAGTTGACCAAGAGACTGAGCCATTGGGTGCCACCTACTACATAAGACCACTCTACCAAGACTTGGAGATGCAGCAACTCTATCTAATACATAGAAGCAAATGCAGGGAAGCAGCCAAAATAAGGAGACAAAGAAACATATCTCAAAATGAAATAATTGAACAAAACTCTAGAAAAAGAACTAAAAATGGAGACAAGCAATCTACCATATGTGGAGTTCAAAACACTGGCTATAAGCATGCTCAATGATCTTAGTGAGAACTTCAAAAAAGAGATAGGAAAATAAAAATAGAGATAGAAATCATAAAAAAGAACCAGTGAAAAATAAAGAATATAATAACTAAAATGAAAAAATACAATAGAGGGTTTGAATCAATGTTTTGGAAGAGAAGATAGCAGAAGATACCCAATCCAAACAGAAAAAAAAAAACCCAAAAAATGAAGATAGTTTAAGGGACCTCTGGGTCAACATCAAATGAACCAGCATTTGCATCATAGGGGGATCAAAGGGAGAAGAGAGAGAGCAAATGATGAAAATCTATTTGAAGAAATAATGATGGAAAACTTCCCTAACCTGGTGAAGAAAATAGATATACAAGCCCAGGAACTGTAGAGAGTCTAAAACAAGATGAGCCCAAAGACACATCAAGACACATCATAGTTAAAGTGCCACAGGTTAAAGACAAAGAGAGAATATTAAAAGCAGCAAGAGAAAAGCAGTTAGTTATCTACCAGGGAGTTCCCATAAGACTGTCCGCTGATTTATCAACAAAAACTTTGCAGGTCAGAAGGTATTGTCAAGCCCTAGTCAGTTTGGCTCAGTGGATAGAGTGTCGGCCTGGAGACTGAAGGGTCCTCAGTTCAATTCCAGTCAAAGGCACATGCCTAGGTTGTGGGCTTGATCCCCAGTAGGGGGTGTGCAGGAGGCAGCCGATCAATGATTCTCATCATGGATGTTTCAGTCTCTCTCTACCTCTCCCTTATTCTCTGAAATAAATAAAAATATATTTTTTTTTAAAAAGAAGGTATTGGCAAGAAATATTCAAAGTGATGAAAAACAAGGACCTACAACCAAGATTACTCTATTCTGCAAAGCTATCATTTAGAATTGAAGGACAGATAAAGAGCTTCCCAGACAAGAAAATGCTAAAGGAGTTAATCACTACCAAACCATTATTACTAGAAATGTTAAAGGAACTTCTTTAAGAACAATAATAAGAAAAGATAAAAAATATGAATAATAAAATGGCAATAACTACATATCTACCAACAATTATTTTAAGTGTAAATAGATTAAATACTCTAATCAAAAGACATAGGGTGGCTGAATGGATAAGAAAACAAGACCTTTATATATGCGTCTACAAGAGACTCACTTCAGGTTGAAAGACACATACAGACTTTAAAGTAAAGGAATAGAAATAGGTATTTCATGGAAATGGAAATGAAAGAAAAAAAACTGGGGTAGCAATACTTATACCAGACAAAATAGACTAAAACAGTTGCTATAACAAGAGACAAAGAAGGAGCCAGCAATTCTACTTCTGGGTATTCATCCAAAGAAACCCAAAACACTAATTCAAAAAAGACATATGTGCCCATATGTTCATTTCAACATTATTTACAATAGCCAGGATGTGGAAACAATCTGAGTGTCCATCCATAGATGAATGGATAAAAAAAATGTGGTGCATATATATGATGCAGCCTCAAAAAAAAAAAAAATCTTGCCATCTGCAACAACATGGATAGACACAAAGGCTATTATGCTAAGTGAAATAAATCAGACAGCGAAAGATAAATGCCATATGATTTCACTTTTATGTGTAGTCTAAAAATATTAACAAATAAAACAGAAACATACTCATAGATACAGAAAGCATTTTTATGGTTGTCATATGGGAGGAGGTTTAAGGGGGGTAGGCACTAAAGGTGAAGGGATTAAGAAGTACAAATTGGTAGTTACAAAATAGTTGTGGGGATGTAAAGTATAGCATAGGGAATATAGTCAATAATATTGTAATAACTATGTATGGTGTCAGATGGATATTAGAGTTATCAGGGTGATCATAAGTTATATAAATGTCTAACCACTATGTTGTATACCTGAAACTAATATAATATTGTATGTCAACAGTAATTGAATGTAAAATATTTGAAAGCCCTGGTCAGCGTGGCTCAGTTGGTTGGGTGTCGTCCCATGTACCAGGAGGTTGCCGGTTTGGTTCCTGGTCAACGGCACATGCTCAGGTTGCAGGCTCAATCCCTGGTAGGGGGTGAGTAGGAGGCAGCCAATCCATGTTGTGCTCACTCTAAAAATCAATAAACTATTCTAAAAAAATATTTTTGAAAAAAATCTTTAAATGTTATATTACATCTTTCTATCAGTCAATTTAAATAAATGTAAATATCCACTTATCTGAAAGTAGGTGTTCCGGATACGTACAATATTATGTTGGACTGTGTGAAATTACTCTTTTTGTAGGTGAAAAGTGTTCAAGTATTGGCAATTTCTTCTTTTTTTGTATTTTTATTTGCTTTCTCTACCACTTTGTAGCACATCCATCTTCTGCCATATAAATTGAGATATCATGTATCTCTATGCTCTCTAACATTTTAATGAAAAAAATCTCATTTTCAACTAAACTGATTTATTATGATACTGTATTTTCCTCCTCAAGTCATGTAGGTAACTTTTATTATAATTAATATGGTACAAATATTGCAAACGAATATGATATCCTTGAGTTCTTTTTCAATAAAATAATTTATTAGAATCATAGACTTAACTAGCAGATTTTTTGTCTTCTGAGGGGTATTGAGTAGTGAAAAAAGGAAACTCTTTTCCTCCTGTTTTTTTCCCCAGCCTATAGTTTATTCATTTCTGTCTGCAGTGCCAGAATTAGAAATAATTATAGCCAACTTTCAAGGTCTCACCCTGTAGCAGGTTCATCTCCTTCCTTGGCAGGCACCGACGGTACTTTATATGATGACTCTATAATTACCCAGTTTTGGTAAACACGCATTATTTAGCCAATACAGCAAAATGGTTCCTTCAGACCATTACATTGTAGTTCATCAAGTAAATAGTGATTTAGCTATTTATATGAAAAAAATGTGTGATATTTTGTGGATAGTCTGTCAATCCACAGACCATCAACAAAATAGCTAATTCCCTATCACCCTTTATGGTTATTTTGGAACCTCTTTTTGAAAAGCATTACTGTACGGTATGAAAACTGTGCAGTGCTCTATTTCAATGTAAAGGTCACATGGCGACTGTTTTTATAGGTATTTCTATTATGAACAGTATCTCAGTGTTAAGAGATACTGACACAGCGCCCAGGCTATTAATATGAATTGGTTTGATGGAAAAGAAAATGGCTTGATTGCCTTTAAAGAATGGAAAGAAATGATTTCCATTGTGGCAATCCACATAATGTTTAGACCCTTTCACAAGTTTTACTTGATCATTTAAGACTGAATAACCTAATGACAGAATTATACAACCCATTTAAGAAGATACGCTGAAGTGTCTGTTGCTGCTGTCTGAAACCAGGTGTGCACTGTGAATCTCAGCTTTAATACAGAGTTAGTTTCAAAAACCAAGATGCCTTCCTGATGAAAATCAAGATGATGTCTATACTTATTTTTGAAAAGTGTTCCTTTTCTTCAGGATAAAATTACATTGTGGGCTTTGGGTATTTTCTCCTGAGGGACAAGAGCTTAGAAACAGACTTAGAAGTCAAAGAGGGAATTCCATAGAGACAGCGGTAAGGAATCTTTGCTCATTTGTTTTTGTGGTGATGCTCCATGCAAAGCTTTCTAACAGAGCAATACATTAGGATGTAGGCAGAGTTTCTACCCACTGTAATGATCCCCCCCACCCCCGCCTCCTTGAGAGACAAAAACAATGTGGTGCTGGGCCTTGGTGAAAAATGTCATACTGTTTCATGCTTTTTCCCCTGATAGCACGATGCATATATTGAGCACAGGGGTGACAGCTTAAATATATTTAACAAATTTCTGCAGGGCATAGGAATTTAGAAGGGAATCGTGCACAGGAGGACTTTGAAATGGAGTCCCACAAACCACATCAGGCCTTGCTGTAGTCAATAACTCTAGGAAAACAGGGCAAAGAATAAAATCTTGGTTGCTCCTCACATATGAATGAACAGTGCTTCATATCTCAATGTGTCTTTTCAGGCCTCAGTGTTAGGATTTGCCTTCAGAAAATTTCTTCAGTCCACCTTGCTGATCTATGTGATTTAATCACAGCAGAACTGAGTTGGAGGACAAAGGGCTTTTCTCCATGGTGCTTTCCCATCATCCCTTGCACTGACAATAACCTCACACTCTGCCTTCTCTCTCCAGCTAGAGACAGGCTGTCTTCCCTAAGAATGGTGAAATGTTAGTAACATTTTCTATCTTAGATGACCATTTGTGTGATAATCAGAGGTGTCTCTGCCCGGATTCTCCTGGTTGGTGGCACAAGAGAAGGACAGTTCCTTCACACTTCAGCTGCTTCCCTTAGCTCATAACTTCCTGGCTTTGTTTTTACATTTTCGTCTCTCATTTGGGTGGAAATATTCAAAGAGAAGAACCAAATGAAAACTTTATGAATGATACAATATGGCAGTTGGTTTTCTGTGATTTTTTTCGTTCACCCTTGAAACAGGTTGCCTTCTGAGTTTTCCTGAGGACTCTCAGGACAAAGAACCTCCCAAACTGATTAGTGAAAATCTAGAGAATAGGGAGAACACAGGGGGAAAAAAAAGGAAAAAAAATTGGTTCACTTATGGAGCTTGCATCAATAGTGCCATGTTTAGTAATAAAAGACCTTTGTGACTCCTGAATTTTAAATGGTGCCTTTTAAAAAAGTAGTTGCAAGAAATGAAGTTACTCTTCTAGATAGGAACAAAAAGAAATAGGATGGTGGTCTGTGCACTGTGGTTGCCCTCAGGACTTCTTATGTATGTCCTTTCCTCATTCTGCAGTGAGCTCTTGATCACTCCGAAAAGCCTTCACTCAAGAGACAAAGCAGAGTGGAAATGAATGGACAAGGCTCCGATAAACCCACCTTTATTTCTTCCCCTTACCTTGCCATGTTGGAAGGTCCTCGGAGGTGGGAGACTCATAGGTGGACCACAGCCCTGAGCAAGGTGCCCATAGCTCAGCCTTGGGCAAACTACGGCCCGCGGGCCGAATCCGGCCCGTTTGAAATGAATAAAACTAAAAAAAAAAAAAAAAGACCGTACCCTTTTATGTAATGATGTTTACTTTGAATTTATATTAGTTCACACAAACACTCCATCCATGCTTTTGTTCCGGCCCTCCGGTCCAGTTTAAGAACCCATTGTGGCCCTCGAGTCAAAAAGTTTGCCCACCCCTGCCATAGCTCCTTCTAAAAATTCAGTGGAACTAGGGCCAGAGAGAATCAAAAATAGAATTGGAACTATAGATCTAGGTTTTGCTTTTCTGGATATCATATGCATGTAGTGGTTAATTAGTTTTTTTCATGGAGAGTGTCAGAGAAGAGAGGACAGTACTCACGCAGATTATAAATTTTAAAATTTGTAAATCCTGTAAAATTACAGATTTTAAAATGTTTTCCTGGCGATAAGCTGGCAAGGCTGGAAAATGAGCTTGGCTGCCTTATTCGAAGTTAAGACAAGTGAAGGAATTGGAATCAGTGAGGCAAGCCAACCAATTATAAGTTGATTGAGCGTATCGACTTATAAAGTCCTAGGGTATGAGGGAAGGAGGCATGCCTCCATGCTGGTGAGGAAGAGTTTTGTTTTGTTCTGTTTGTTTCTAGTGAAATAGCTTTTTCTGATTTTAAAAGTAATATATATGAAAACAATCAAACAATACAGAAAAAGTATGAAGAAAGTAAAAATTGGTAATCATCTTAGTACACACAGATGATAACTGACCATTTTGGTTAAAACGTCCTTTTTCCCCCCTATGCCTAAAAATATATATTCAAAAATTGGCTGTAGAGTATATATTCTGTTTGAAATATCTTTATTGTTTTGATCAAAGTGACCCAGGTTTTATGTCATGCATGTACAAATGGTCAGAGTGAAAGCAGCCTGGGGGAGGGGGAGGAGCATCAGACAGGCCCTAGGCCAGTGGTTCTCAACCTTCCTAATGCCGCGACCCTTTAATACAGTTCCTCATGTTGTGGTGACCCCCAACCATAAAATTATTTTCGTTGCTACTTCATAACTGTAATGTTGCTACTGTTATGAATCGTAATGTAAATATCTGATATGCAGGATGTATTTTCATCGTTCGCGACCCACAGGTTGAGAATCGCTGCTAGGCAGACCCATTGTTTGTCTCCCTGAAACCCTCCACCAAGGTCAGGTTGTGGTAAGTAAAGCAGGCAATCAAAATATGTTACAAGATGGGTCTTCATTTGTGAGAAACAGGAATTGCTGTCATCGGGCACTCAGAACTGGGATTCTGCTAGTTCCTGCTTGACTCACTGCATCCTCACCGGCCACAAAGTGTAGCTGTCAAGGGTATCTAGAGTTAGTATCCATTCCATAAGCAAGAGCCAGAGTCCACATGTAGGCCTGGGTTCTAACCGTAGCTCTATTATTTGTTAACACCCCTGTAGACAAGTAATTTAACCTCTGTGAGGTTCAGTGTCCTTACCTATAAAATGGGAATAGCAACTCTATTCAAGATTATTGGGATAACCCAGTGAGGCCATGTATGCAAAATATCTGTCCCAAGACCTTCTCATAGAATGAGTTCGATTAATTTTTGTTTCCTTTCCTACCACATTGCCTCTCTAACCCATAAGTGCCTCTCCTTGGCTTTCACGAAAAGACATGAGGGCCATAATTGCCTAACTGTTTAATTCCTATAGGGCCCATCTAAAAATGTATAAATTACTTGGAAACCGTATCCTTTGGTTTCATGGTCTAGTCCAGGGGTCCTCAAACTTTTAAAACGGGGCCAGTTCACTGTCCCTCAGACCGTTGGAGGGCCGGACTATAGTTTTTCAAAAAACTATGAACAAATTCCTATGCACACTGCATATATCTTATTTTGAAGTAAAAAAACAAAACGGGAACAAATACAATATCTGTATTTGCATGTGGCCCGCGGGCCATAGTTTGAGGACCCCTGGTCTAGTCTATAGACTATGAAAGCAGACTGGAAAGGAAATGAGGTATGAAACCTGTTTATTCCTTCTTGTTTTATTAGCTGTGATCAATTAGCTGGCCTCCTTATTGTGCCTCTGTTATTTTTCACCTCAGAGCCTCCTCAATATTTTTCCTTTGTAGTTTCATTTAATTTTGGTGCACAAACTATGTGTGGATTGCAGGATTTTACTTTATCACCAGTATCAACATTTACTTCCGGCAGCTCTGTTCACCAAAAATGGATCTTGTGTTTTAAAAATGTACATTAATTAGTATTTTGCTTTTAATGAGTTGATGGTGATGGGGCAAATTAATTGAGTTGCAAAATGCTTATCTCGGGTCTATAATGTGCACATCAGTTGATTCACAATTAATTGAAAATTTTTTTACCTTAAAATTTGGACAATGTATGGCAAGCACTTTACAAAACAATCTAAAACTTGAGTCATCAAAAAAGAGGGACTTAGACTTTGAATTCTATATATTTAATACTTATTTCTCTCAAACTGCTAAGTATTAGCAGTTCAAGACAATGACAAAATATATTCCTTATAAGATTGTGTGAATATTTAGATTATTTGTAAGAAAAAATACTGGAAAAGTTAAAGCAATCTTTATTTTCATATGTCATTGCATGCAATTATTCATTGGTAGTTATTTTATAGTTTCAGTGTTCACAATGGGCATTTAGTTAGTTGATTATGACTTCTATTTTTCTGTTGTCCAAACAGTATGGAACAACTAAGTGCCAGGAACACTCTTGTTACCTGTGTTCGTTACTGTGACTATGGAGTTAATTTTCAGTAAGTTGACTATTACAGTTCTGCATATATAAGTGAAGGGTATCTTTTGGGGGAAAAACAGAGTATCTTTTGCAATTTTACTAGTATGTACTCTCTGAATAAAAAATAATCTAAATTTGCACATACCTTTAACTTATAAAGTTATATTTATACAATGTAATGCTTTATGTTTTGTAAACTCAAAAATTATGACAAAGTAACTGACTTGAGAGAGAGCTAATAAGTAGCTCTGAGAAGAACTTTAAGTTTACCTGTAAGATTGAAGGGTGGAAGGGGGAAATGCATAGATGAGAACTAAGATATACATCTTTATAAATAAAAAGATACTTACAAAATTGAAAGAACAGATACATAACAAAAGTGTGTTCAGACTGTAGTTTAAAAAAATCCCAATAGGGCCTGGCTGACATGGCTCAGTGGTTGAGCATCGATCTATGAACCAGGAGGTCACATTTTAATTCCTTGTCAGGGCACGTGCCTGGGTTGTAGGCTCGATCCCCATTGTGAGGCATGCAGGAGGCAGCCGACCAATGATTCTCTCATCATTAATGTTTCTATCTTTCTCTCCCTCTTCCTTCCTCTCTGAAATCAATAAAAATGTATTTTTTAAAAATCCCAATATGTAAAAACTAATTAAGTTAGGAGATATTGCCGAAGATGGTAATAATTATACAATGGCTTCCCATTTTAGCTTTAAGATCATTTTCAGCTTTATCCTCAACTCATTTTTAAAGGATACCTCTTCTATTTTTTTTTTTAACTTTTGTGCTATTATTGGCCTGTTTGCTCTCAGCCGTCCTGTGCTGGCTAGGTCCCAGCACTCTGACTATATTTCTCACATCCTGATGTCTGTGGGCTTTCCATTCGGTTCTGCTAATGAAAGGCACTGTTCAGGGACTAGGAGGTACGGTGATAGCAGATGTCTGGTTTCTGGGGGATTTACAACAGTGCACTGGAGGTAACACAGCATTGTTGGCCTTAGCACGGGGTGGGATGGGGGGCAGGAGGGTGTCCTGGCAGCAAAGCTCTCAGCAGCAGGCTCCTGGGCTCCTGTGCCCACACAGGCTGCAACAGCCAGGACCTGGCAGCACAGAGCCATGGCTCTGAGAGTGCCTCTGCTCCTCCTGCCCCGGGCAGCAGTGGTTTCCTATGGTTACTAATCTTTGAGTAATTTTTCCTTGTCCACGTTGGCTTCGTCAGTGCTTCCAACACTTCTGTAACCAACTCATCTATTAAAATTTTTTTAAAAAAATATCTAGAATGGTCCCTGTTTTCTGATCAGTTCCCAATGCACTGTGTTCAACACCACATTTAAATACCACTCCTTATCTGTCCAGGTGTCTAAATTCTAGTATGTTCATGTCCTCTGTAAATTTTATCTGAAATAACACCTTTAAACCCTAAGTGAAATTTTAGCCTTGGGCGTTAAGTTTTATTCTGAGTCTTCTTCAAAGATGAAGTGGGCAGAAATATTGGTCTGAGATCAAAATTCATGGTATAAATTGCCATCACTGACCTTCCAAAGAATACTTATTTTAATGTTTTGCTATGGAGGATATAGAAGGCAAGAATTTATAGGGATCCAAGTACTTTTACGACTAGCTCTACCCATCTTGTTCTTAACTGCATCATACATCCCCGAGCTATAGTTCTGAAAACTGGCAGAAGTGTCTCATTAGTGACTGGTATTGGAGAGGAAATATGTAGCTAGAGGCTTATTTACTTGCCTTTTTATTCCAGGATTAATAATGGATCTAACATCTGAACATGGTATTTTCCTTTTTGCATGTGATTTTCCATGGAAATGTTAACCAAAAAAAAAGAACCCATCTTTATTGCTTAAACAGATTTACAAAAAATTACATCAATCACACCTTTACCCAGCAACAATTTACATATCTGAAAATTTATATCTCTTAAACTACTATTGAGAGTGTGCAAAAAGCAAACAAAAAGCTCAATATTATTGGAACTATGGGTTTGTTTCTGATTTTACTCTCCTAAAACAATGGTTTTGGGAGACCTCTTAGAAGCTAGGGATACATTTGAATGAAAGGAATTGAATTGAATTTGAATTGAACTGCAGAAGCCATCCCATAATGTGGTTTTAGACAATACTTAACATCTTTGCCCTTTCCCAGGGGAGTGGGAAATATCAACATTGGAGACAGGAGAAATAAGTAGACGGTGTTACCATGTTTCAGACAACAGTGTGTCCATCCTAGTCCATTCAGGCTACTATAACAAAGTACCATAGACTGGGTGGCTTATAAATAACAGAAATTTATTACTCACAATTCTGGAGACTGGGAAGTCCAAGATCTAGGCATGGGCAGATCCCATCTCTGGTGAGAGCCAACTTCCTGATTCATGGCTGTCAATTTTCTCATTGTGTCTTACATGGCAGATGGTGAGGGTGCTCTCTGGTGTTCCTTTTATAAAGGGCACTAATTCCATTCATGAGGGCAGAGCCTGGTCACCCCCTGAAGGCCCCATCTCCTAAGGGTTAGAATTTCAAAATTTTGGGGGAACACAGTCATTTTATAGCATTATAATGCTACTACTAAAAATATCCAGGTAATTTGGGACAAGCTGCTCTTCCACTGCTAAAGAGAGACCAGTATATTTTCCTCCTGCAAAATCCACAGTGTTTAGTTAAGTCCACATGCTGCTGTTAGCCCTTGTTCAGCCACGGCTCTGCCAGCATTTCCATCAGTCTACCCGATTGAAGCAAACTGGCTTTCATGTTGTTGATTTTAGTTGGGCCAAGACTTTATAGATAAATGGAACCTAGCTGTAATTCCTGCCTATGGATTAAAAGGGATTTTAGCTGTCATGGAAACCTTCTGTTGAGCATCAAATGGAACCATGTTGTAGGACTCCATATGTTCCAACAACATACTGTTTGCCCAGAATCACCATCTAAGTTCTAGTTCCTATTTCCATTTTTTTTTCTTTCTCGAGAACCATATTTCCAACCCTCCCCTTTAATTCTATCTATACTTCCCTTCAAAGTGCTCATCACTGTTAGGAATGAACTCATCGCAATGATTCTCCACTGGTCAACTCCATTATTAACATCAATTTCCTCTTTAGTTGCATGCTGGCATCCCTTTTCCCCAATATTCTGTAGAACAAAATGGTTGTTTTTATTTGCATCTTTGAAGTCCAGTGCTGTAAGTTAGTTGTAAGACAGGGCAAGGGTAGTGACTTTGAGTTTTTTGTTATTTGGTGGTGTCAATAAAATTTGTTGAAAAGCTAGGAGGGGAGGCATTCCTTCTACTACCTACCTCACATGGTTGATGTGACAGTGAAACAAGAGTAGATTGGAGGCAGTAACGGTTAATGGAAAGAACCTAAGATTCTGAGAGGGACAGAAAACTTCAGCTTAACTCACATCTCAACAACTCAGTAACATGAGGTCTCCTTGAATGTCAGTTTCTTCCATTATGGGTTAGCTTTTCACATGAAGGCTAACCCATGCCTTTCCTTACTGTTCTGTGTTTTGCCGTTCCACATTAGTAGTAAGGGGTAAATCTTAATCCAGCTCTCACTCACGAGAGATGGATCTGTCAGTATTTAGTGCACTTGAGATATTGCAAACAGAAAGACTTAATACAGCAAATTAAGTGTTTACAAAATCATTGAAAGGTCTAGAGGAGCAGAAATCATCTGGACTATTGATTTCAAGATTAAACTAGCATAGCTGCAACCCAGAGGTCAATAAGCCTCTACTGCTCTCCCTACCTCCCTGCCTCAATTGGCTTGCACCTTTAACGCTGGTGACTGACACTGACATATGGAACCTAATAACTGAGGTCGTAACTACCTATCTTGCCAGCAAAAACTCACATGGGAATATCTCATTGGAAGAATGTATATTGCATCCAGAACTCTAGCTGCTAGGAAGTCTAAAAATGCAGTTTTTAATTACAAGACTGGGGTGAGAATGGAAGCTAGTACCAATAGGTTCAGCTGGGGAGGCTGGCCGATTTATATTGCCAGATCATCTGGAAGTTTCCAGAAACAAAGGGAGAGAATAATGACTTTGGGTTATAAACAACCAATAAATTGCATGCATCATTTGCACCCTTGCAAGTGAGAGCAAAGACGAGAATATCTGCTGTCAGACTTAGAGTTGTACAGGCATGTTTCAGCATGAAGCATTTTCTGTGGAGAATAACAAATTCCCAAAACTAAGCAAGACTTGTGGAAACAATAAAGAAGCCATCTCACTTGGTTTCAGCAGCAGCAAAGTATCACATTCTCATCCTGCAAATGAGTATTGTCACTGTCTATAAAAATTACTATTTATATTTATTATATTTATTTATTTATTGTCTAAAGTTTTACATGTGTCTCCTTTTCCCCCACTTAATCCCCCACCCAAGTTATTCCAACCCTGAGCAAGACCTCACCGCCCCAGTGTCTGTGTCCATTGGTTATGCTAATATGCATGCACACAAGTCCTTTGGTTGCTCTCTAACCGTCTCCCCCACCCCCGCCATTTATCTCTGGATCTATTCTTGTTCATCAAATTATGTTGATCATTATATCCCAAATATGAATGAGATCATGTGATATTTATCTTCCCCCAACTGGCTTATTTCGCTTAGCATAATGCTCTCCGTTCCATCCATGCTGTTGCAAATGGTAAAAGTTCCTTCTTTTTTATAGCAGCATAGTATTCTATTGTGTAGATGTACCACAGTTTTTTAATCCACTCATCTGCTGATGAGCACTTAGGTTGTTTCCAAATCTTAGCTATGGTGAATTGTGCTGCTATGAACATAGGGGTGCATATGTATTTTCTGATTGGTGTTTCTGGTTTCTTGGGATATAGTCCTAGAAGTGGGATAACTGGGTCAAATGGGAGTTCCATTTTTAACTTTTTTAGGAAACTCCATACTATCTTCCACAGTGCCTGCACCAGTCTGCATTCCCACCAGCAGTGCACTAGGGTTCCTTTTTCTCCACATCTTTGCCAGCACTGTCGTTTGTTTGATTTGTTGATGATAGCCATTCTGACAGGCATGAGATGGTATCTCATTGTTGTTTTGATTTGCATCTCTCAAATGATTAGTGACTTTGAGCATGTTTTCATATGCCTCTCGGCCTTCTGTATGTCTTCTTTCGAAAAGTGTCTATTTAGGTCCTTTGCACATTTTTTGATTGGATCATTTTATCTCCTTCCTTTTGTTAATTCGTATGAGTTCTCTGTAAATTTTGAGATTAAACCCATAACAATTATTATTGCATCAAAAATATTTACTAAGAATATTCCATGGGATGCTCTGAACTGAATTACAAATACTGTTTCTCACTTCTAGAGTCTAAAAGAACATGATTACAAACACGGGAAATATACCAAAAGTATATGAACGTACTTTGTGTAAAGAAATATTTGTCTTATTGTGTATAGTGTAATGAATCAGAAATATGATGCATGAGAAAATCATGGGAATTGTCTTCAGTGTTTATAAAGATAAATTGTCTTCTTATTGGTCAGGAATGTCTTTGTGGAAAAGCTGAGATTTCTTAGACTCAAAAGAAACTGAGAAAGTTTCTAGAAGGCAAAGGGTGGAAAGGTGTCAGCCGGGCTGGGAACAGGTGGGAAGGCAGTGTTCTGCGTGTGACATGTAGGCTGCACACAAAAGCTCCTACTAGATCCAGATCATGGAACTGAGAGTTGAATGAAAGGGAAGAGATGGAAAAACCTGAGGAATTGCTGTGAAAAGAAAGCACTGATGAAAAGACTGTGCCTGTGGTTGTGTGGGAAAGTCAGGGTGGTTAAGGACATGGACTTCAGGGCCAGTGTTCCGGGGTTCAGATTTTAATCTGGGACTCACTATTTATGGATCTTGGTCAAGTTCCCTATCCTCCTTGTCCCTCAGTTTCCGCATCTGTACAACAGGGAGCAACAGGGTTGTTTTCAGAGTTCAGGGAGTTAATAGCTGTAGTTGCCCAGAGTGAGCACTAAAGTGTTGGATAAAGGGAACAGGCTGGTACTGTTCCTGGGCCAGACATGGAGATGGTCACAGAGAGGATCTGCTGTGTCTTAGCCAAGGTTAGCATGAGTTGAGATATTAAGAACGCTTTAATATCCTGTCTCATACACAATATGTTACATGACTGTAACCGTGTGGTAAATGGGCTCACAAAGAATGAGTAGTTATTAAAAATCAGAGGATGAATGTGGATTAACCTCTGTTTGTGAAATAGAAGTGGAATGGAATTATCAATAAAAGCTAATTCTGGCTAAGGCCACTCTGATTATTTTTTCCTTTTCTTGCTTTTGAAAATATGAGGCCAGAGCCTGAGAAACATGGGGGTGGGCGGTACAAAAGCCATTTTCTTCTTCTCTCAGTATCTCCCAACTGGTCTGTTCTTCAGCCTTTCATCATTAATTTTGTTCTTTCCTTCCAGACTGAAACACAAGGAAATGCATATTCTAACCTAACACCTGGGATTTGGGCATTTTCAGAGTGTGGCATTTAAACGCAGTCACTTCCTTTCACTTTTCTATACTTGTTCTATAATTCTGCTCAGAGGAAATGTAAGGATAGACATTAATACATAATTTAGGATGGCAGTAGTACATCGTGCATGTTCTGGAATTTAAGAAATGTCACCTTTGTCCAACCAACAACAAAAAAGTGCTACATTGATTCAGATTTATCTAAGTTTCTCTGATACCCTATATTTTTCATGGACTTCTAGAAAACAAAATTTAATGTTTACTATTAGGGAACAGCATTAAAGGTAATTTAGAAGGGGAACCTCCATGAATACTAGAAGTCTCCAAGAGCTAAATTCAAGTGGGGGTAAGCAGGAAAACTAATAGGAAATACAAATTTAAAGTTAGCTACCTCAGGCACACCACTACCATTTGGAGAAGATTTATACCAAGTTTATGAGTTAGCTAAATCTGGTAAATAATATTAAGAATAAGAATAGTTAAGCCCTAGCCAGTTTGGCTCACTGAATAGAGCATCGGCCTGCGGACTGAAGAGTCCCTGGTTTGATTCCAGTCAAATGCACATACCTGGGTTGCAGACTCGATCCCCAGTAGGGGGCATGAAGGAGGCAGCTGATCAATGATTCTCTCTCATCATTGATTATTTCTATCTCTATCTCCCTTCTTCTCCCTCTGCCTTCTTCTCTGAGATCAATAAAAATATATATCTTTAAAAAAAAAGAATAAGAATAGTTAATCATTAATAGGCAACTTATTTAGGGAAGAAACCTTTCCTAAAAAAAAAACAGACACAAACAAACAAAACCCAGTTTGGCATCACTCCCAATTAATGCCTACCAGGAAGTATTCACAAAATAAATATCGCTGCATAGTATTTTAAAGCTATATCATCAGATATGCTGATTTCACGGGTCATGCCAGAAAAAGTGGCTGGTGATGAAAAAGACCCTGTTCCTTTTCTACTACACAAGACACATGGCTGATGATCTGGGAGTAGAACGAAGGTCTGTGTTTAGCCCCACTGCGTGACATTGCTTCTGTTTCCAGGCAGCACTTGTAATAATCTGCAGTAGCCAATTCGGAAATAAATCCATCAGCTCTGGAACTGTCGGTGCTCACTTTATTTACTCTAGTGACCAGACGCTGGATCCATCCATCCACAGGTCCCCAGGGCAGAGGTTTGATGTGAGCTTGTTAAACTGAAGTCTCCCATTTGAAATGAATGACACGAGAGCTGAGTGAATCAAAGTTGTCTTCCCTGGGAAGCCCCTCAAAGGTAAAGATAGGAAACATTAAATTTTGTTTTCTAGAAGTCCATGAAAAATGGTTATCAGAGAAACCTAGATCAATCTGAATCCATGTATCTTTTTATTTTCTTGTTTGGACAAAGGTGCCATTACTTAACTTCCAGAACATGCATGATGTACTATTGCCATCCTAAATGTGAGACAAATTATGTATTAATATCTACCCCTAACCTAACATTTCCTCTGAGCAGAATTATAGAACAAGTATAGAAAAGTGAAAGGAAGGAAGTGACTGTGTTGAAAATGCCACACTCTGAGAATGCCCAAATCCCAGGGAAGGATGCTTGCTGTATGGGGTTTAGGTGTTAGGTTAGAATATGCATTTCCTTGTGTTTCAGTCTGGAAGGAAAGAACAAAATTAATGATGAGAGGCTGAAAAACAGACAAGTTGGGAGATACTGAGAGAAGAAGAAAATGGCTTTTGTTGTAACTCCCACCCCCATTTTTCTCAGGCTCTGGCCTCATATTTTCAAAAGCAAGAAAAGGAAAAAAATAATCAGAGTGGCCTTAGCCAGAATTAGCTTTTATTGATAATTCCATTCCACTTCTATTTCACAAACAGAGGTTAATCCACATTCATCCTCTGATTTTTAATAACTACTCATTCTTTGTGAGCCCATTTACCACACGGTTACAGTCATGTAACATATTGTGTATAAGACAGGATATTAAAGCGTTCTTAATATCTCAACTCAGGCTAACCTTGGCTAAGACAGAACAGATCATCTCTGTGACCATCTCCATCTCTGGCCCAGGAATAGTACCAGCCTGTTCCCTTTATCCAACACTTTAGTGCTCACTCTGGGCAACTACAGCTATTAACTCCCTGAACTCTGATAACAACCCTGTTGCTCCCTGTTGTACAGATGCAGAAACTGAGGGACAAGGAGGATAGGGAACTTGACCAAGATCCAGAAGTAGTGAGTCCCAGATTGAAATTTGAACCTAGGAACGCTGGCCCTGGAGTCCATGTCCTTAACCACCCCGACTTTCCCACACAAACACAGGCACAGTCTTTTCATTAGTGCTTTATTTTCACAGCAATTCCTCAGGCTTTTCCATCTCTTCCCTTTCATTCAACTCTCAGTTCCATGATCTGGATCTAGTAGGAGCTTTTGTGTGCAGCCTACACGTCACATTCAGAACACTGCCTTCCCACCTGTTCCCAGCCCAGCTGACACCTTTCCACCCTTTGCCTTCTAGAAACTTTCTCAGTTTCTTGAGTCTAAGAAATTTCAGCTTTTCAACAAGCCATTTCTGGCCAATAAGAAGACAATTTCTCTTTATAAACACTGAGGACAATTCCCATGGTTTTCTCATTCATCGTATTCCTGATGCATGTTCATTACACTATACACAATAAGACAAATATTTTTCTCCATAGGTTACGCTCATCTACTTTTGGTATATTTTTCGTGTTTGTGACCATGTTCTTTTAGACCCTAGAAGTCAGGAACAGTACTTGTAATTCAGTTCAGAGCATCCCATGGAATATTCTTAGTAAATATCTTTGATGGCAATAATAATTGTGATAGATGGTGACAATACTCATTTGCAGGAAGCTAAAGTGATATTTTGCTGTTGCCGTTGAAACCAAGCGAGATGGCTCCCTTGTTGTTGTTCTCTTCTCTTCCTCTTTCTCCTCCATCATTGTGACCTTGTGCTTAATAGTGCACCAGCTACAGTTCTGATAATACATTATTTCATTAAATACTCATCACCAATATAAGTTGGGTATCAACACTTGTATATTACGCAGGAGCCAACATGTTTAGGTAACCTGCCCTCGTTCATATATGGCAATGCCAGGGTTTAAAACTGACAATTACTTTAGAATTGATGGGCCTGAAAATTACTGTTTATGGCTTATATAACCCTCGGTGAAACTTAGATAAAAGGTTCCCTATTGTGTGACCTTGGGCAAGTTACATAACCACTTTCATTTTCCCTGGCTATATTTTATTGTAATTAGTCGAATCAGAAGGCTGCATAATACAATTTCACATTTAGTACTTTCCATTTGGAGTCATACCTTGAAATTTAATTACATTAATAAATGTTTACAGATACTATGAGAAATCTTACACTGAAGCTGGATCATTAATGCTTTGATCAAATATTTTACTTAGTGTAAAATTTTCATTACTCAAAATTAATAAATATATACTATTTTAGTGACTGTGATTGAGAAAAAAACAAGATATATTAGTTTCATGCCACTGATTAATTTTATGTGCTTTTAAGAAGGAAAGATGAGAGGTAGATAAAGCTACATTTTTTAGGAATCCAGCCTCACTTTTCATCAAATGGGGAATATGAAGTACTGTCCTCAAAAGCTACTTCATTCTTTTTTGAATTACCTTTAAATACATTTGCTTTGTAGAATATTAGAAAATATGGGAAAGCAAAGATTAAAAAAAAACACATATTTCTGACACTCAGAGATTATCATTATAGCATTCTCCGGCATATCTTTTAAAATCTCTTTGTATGCACATATGTGTATGACTATTTGCAAATATTCATTTTTAATTAATCAAGATGTTTTCCTATTATATTCACCATTATAATCTGTTTTTTAACCAATGATTTTCTTTTCATTTAGATGAATTTTTTTCTAAATCAAATCCAAATTCATATTTCCCTAATAGACCCAGTGTTTTTCAGTATACTTGGTTTTATCAAACCAGTATCATTATATTTGGTTATTATCTCTGAAGTCTCTTTTAATTTAACATAGTTCTTTTTTATGACATTGTTAAAAATGCAATTTCACTGTAAAATGTCAAAATCCAATCCTTGATTTAGGATTTCAAACTAGATCTAAATAAAGTTTGATGTGGCATTAAAGGAATATCCTTCATTAGACCCTCTAGGAGACTGATAACAAATATTAATGATACTAATAAAAGAGATTCCTAATTTCAAATAGCTGTAATTTTAATGAAATTGAAGTTTTATTCTTTGTGGAACTATAGGCAGTGAAATAGAGACTGTTTTCAAACCAATGGCTCAGAATTATTCTGACATTTTTTGAAATATAAATCCAACATATTGTCAATGGTGAAAACAACTACCAGAACACTGTAGGGAATAATGCTTCTTTCCAATATAAGTTTATAACCTGTTAAAAGGTTTTCCTGTACAATTTATGGTTGGCCTTTTCTGAAGTTTTCGCTGTTGACAATAAAGATTTTCTTTATGCAGATTCTTCCCAGTTGGACTTCTCAGTGGAACACTTACATATTCTACAATTTTTCACTTGTGTCTACTACAGAATAAATAGCAAATGGCGGGCAAGTCTACTGACATCATAAAAGCTTTAATACAAAAGGCTTAATTATTATAATCTTCTTCCTATCTCATCAATTGCTTTTACTATTTGCCACGAAAACAGGTATTGCTAACTTTGTGCCTATCTCTCCGTGCATTGTGGTGAAAAACGAGGACTCTGGAGTCAGAATAGCCTGTTTGTTTTTAAATCCTTTCTGTACTGTGTGGCCTTAGGCAAATTGCATAACCACCCTGTGCCTTATTTTCTCTGGTTGTAAAATTAGAATAAAACAGCCTCTATCTCATGGGATTGTTGTGGGGATTTGATGAGATACCCATTTAAAATAGTGCCTGGTAGCCTTAACTGGTTTGGCTCAGTGGATAGAGCGTTAGCCTGCGGACTGAAAGGTCCCAGGTTCGATTCCAGTCAAGGGCATGTACCTTGGTTGCGGGCACATCCCCAGTAGGAGGTGTGCAGGAGGCAGCTGATCGATGTTTCTCTCTCATCGATGTTTCTAGCTCTCTATCCCTCTCCCTTCCTCTCTGTGAAAAAATCAATAAAAATATATTTAAAAAAAAACACTTCACTTAACAATTCATTACAATGTTTATAAAAAAAAATAGTGCCTGGTACATAGTAAGCACTAAATAAATCTTACAGTAAGTTTGTTAAAAATTGAATTTGACTAATGGTATCAGAAGGCACTGCTCTGAAAAATGTTCCTTGGTGTTCACCCTTCACTGAAACAAATAAGAAAAACAAAATGTGAAACATTCATTTGGGGGAAAGTACTTATAAGCTGCATGATACACGTTTTCTTCTCCCACCTTGACACACACACAGGCACTCGGTGTACACTATTTCCAACAGGCTCACCGCTCAGCCCTCAAACCTTTCCATGGAGCAGGAAAACATCCTAAGCCAAAGGGCACACATGATCTACTCAGCAGAGTAGTCATGTAGAATAAATCCTAAAACCTCTTCCTTCTGCCCCAGTTCACCAGAGTACAAGAACATCGTTGCAGCCCAGTTTAGCTCATCCCGTGCCTTCTGAGAGGTGCTGATGTGGGTCATCCCTGAACAATTAGAGCATTTGAGAGAACATCTTTGTCATGGTGGTTTTAATCTTTTACCAAATCCAGAATTCTTTGACGTATTACTTGAAAACTCTTGTTCTTTGGTATATTAAAAATCACATCTTATGAAAAGTAGAGTGGTGGCTGCCAGGGCTGGGGAAAGGGGGAAATGGGGAGTTGTTCAGTGAGTACAGTATAGAGTTTCAGTTTTGCAAAATGTGTTCTGGAGATCTGTTACATAATAATATGAATACACGAAACACTATTAAACTGTAAATGTGTAAACTGTTAAATTTTATTTATGTGTTTTTAATCACAATTACATTTTTTAAGTAAAAAAATCATCTTACAGCGAGTTCTGTGGTCAAGTATGTTTGTGAAACATGCGTGCTTATAATTCCATTTTGGTGACTTAGGGTTCACAAGCTTCTGAGACGTCCTGCAATTAAAACAACCACCTCACTTAACTTTGTTTAGGGCTAAATTTCCACACTAGTTTTTCTCAAAACAATGTAGGAAACGTCTGTTAGACTCTATAGCTAGAAAATGGTAAATAAATTGTTTTCTGTTCTTTCTTGACTGGACTAACATGAAATTCATCAAACAGTGGTTTTGACCATCAGTTTTTAGTCTCTTAATTTTGAGAAAAACTTTTAACAGATATTGTCAGTAACACTAGTCTATTTTAGAAGTAACTTTTTCATCTTGCCTGAGTGTAGCATGTCTTAAATTTGTGCTTATTAAGCTTAGAGAAATTGGAATGGTGACACTTGTTTATTATTGAAAACACTTTTTAGATCAGTGGTTCTCAACCTTCCTAATGCCATGACCTTAATACAGTTCCTCATGTTGTGGTGACCCCCAATTTCATTGTTACAAATTGAACATAATTAAAGCATAGTGATTAATCACAAAAACAATATGTAATTATATATGTGTTTTTCCGATGGTCTTAAGCGACCCCTGTGAAAGGGTCGTTCGACCGCCAAAGGGGTCGCGACCCACAGGTTGAGAACCACTGTTTTAGATGTTCTCTCAAGCATTTTTCATTGACAGACATCTGGATACTTCCATCTAAAGTGGGCATGTCCAAAGGAGCCTCTTTGTCAATAATTATTATAGAAAAATAAAACAAACACAAAATCCCATCAGAAATATTCTGATTTGGAGATATCACAAAAAAAACAAAATACAAAAAAAAACTGAAAAATAGCAAAATCATGTGACAAAACTGTCCTGGTAAAAGGACTGGGAAACTAGATTTCAGACGATGTTCATTAAGTATTATAAGAGACAAATGTTGGAGGAAATGGGAATATATATAAATGACATCTACTGAAAGCCTGAATGACTCCTTAGTTTCCTCTTTCTTTCATTGCTAAATGACAAAAAAATAAAAAAAATAAAAGAGGTTTTTTGGAGGAATTATTTTCACTAAAATCTTCACATTAGATGAGTTAGAAACAAATATACTCCAGAGCAGAACACATCTGGAGCAACGTTAGCTACTTTAAGGCAGAACAGGGACCGTTTGATAAATGACTATTGATCTGCGTTGAACATTTCATTGTGATCCTGGTCTCTACTGAACATAATTCCTTATAGGTAGTTTCATTCATTTATTCAGTCAGTCAGTATATATTTATCTAGTGTTAGCTACCTGCCAAGCACTGTGCTAGACAATAGGCACAACGTGGTGAACAATTCCAGTGTGGTCTCGGCTGTCATGCATCCTGCTATTAAGAGAAGATAAACATTCATCAAATAATCACGCAAATGAGTGGATGATTATGAACACTGTGATGTTTTTTAAAGAAAGAAATGCTGTCCTAACACAGGATTTAACAAAGGAACCTAATACGTCCAAGAGGGTTTCACGATGGAAGTGGCACTTAGCTGAGATTTGAAGGATGATCAGAAACTAGCCAGCTGAGGGAAGGGGATGCTTTTCAGATCCACGGATAGCTTATGAAAAGGACTAAGAACTGGTCCATGTTAAACCCCATTTGGTGGCAAGTAATTCCTGAAGTCTTCAAAGCTGTCTCTAATTTTGAATGAAGGAAAAATGGGAAGAATAAGCATTACAATGTTAAATGTGAGTGCTTTGTTTGTATATATATTTTTTTACCTGTTTTTAATCCCCCTTTTAATAATGAAGCATTAACTGGCTTAGGAAGATGCGTCGTCTGCTGGTTTCTGGGACTTCAGTCACCAGGGATTCCTGGAAGTCATCGTCTGCTGGTTTCTGGGACTTCAGTCACCAGGGATTCCTGGAAGTCATAGCTTCTGAATGAGCTCATGCAAAGATCATGGATCTTGGGGGCTCTTGGGACAGTTTTGGTGTTTGCATCTTTAGTCCTTCCTTTTCTCTCCACTGCTCCACTCACCTGGACAGAGAGAGTCTTAATGAGGCATGGAGTTTTCCAGAGGGAAAATGGCAGAGTGGTGGTGGTGGTGGGGAACCACCAAGGCACTTCAGCTCCTCTTGATCGGCCACTGGCCAGTGGTCTAGTCAGCCAGTCAGTATATATTTATCAAGTATTAGCTTTTACTTGTTCTTGTATCACCCATGTCCCTGGTGTAAGGATCCCAAGGAGCAGGAATTTAGTGTCCTCAGAGTACTACTTACAAGTGTGTTCCGTGCATTCTGTCCCTGCATCTTAAATGTCTCTCTCAGGGAAACTCAGGTAAATATCAAAAGGCTACTAACAAAGGAGCCTTACCAAGTTTCAGGCACTTCTTGGTATTCTGCTGCACATTGAGCTTTCAACTATTAGTCTTAACTCTTGCCCACAAATAAAACCCTCCCTGACTATAGCAAAAATGCCCTGTGGAGATAGGGAGTATTGACTGAGGGTGGGTTGGTAACGGGACAGTGCCCCAGAACCAAATTCGGGAACAGTAGTCTGGTTAAAATCGTTTTTTGAGAGCTGTGCAAAGTGATTGGTGAAACCACACAGTCTACTGTAGTGGGAGATCTCCCTCCACTGTTGAGGAAAACCACTTCCAAGAAACCCTGACTAGACTGGAGTCTGCAGTATGATGGGGTCAGCAGAGGCTGGGGCTGGCTGAGGCTGGGGTTGGCTGAGGCAGGGGCTGGCTGAGGCTGGGGTCGGCGGAGGCAGGGGTTGGCTGAGGCTGGCTGAGGCTGGGGTTTGGCTGAGGCTGGTGTTGGCTTTGGCTCTTGCTCACATGGTGGGAAAGGACATCGTGCTGAAAGAAATATTTGAGCCCACAGAACCCTTATCTGAAAGGAGAACAAACAGTGGGTTAGGTTTATGTAAATCTTGTCACCGTGTGTCCCTCACAGTGAGCACTAACAATTTTCATTAAGGACTTATTATTTTCCTCAGGCACTTAATTCTCTAATGGCCATCCAAAAGGACCCCTTAGGGACTCTTAGGTATGCTAGTCATATACCACCTCTGGACCAGCACAGGATGTGGAGGGGACAGATGATTACACAGCTCCAAGGGGGAAATATGTTCAGTTTCCAGGCTTCCCATGTCTGCAAGGTTTTTGAGCCCTCACTCCCGCAGCATCTGTTTTCTCTTCCCAATGCCCACAGGTAGGCCTGCTATCTACCACACAGAGAGTAATACTTCCTACTTGTGTAGTACTTTATTATTTTCTAGAACTTGCTTGCTGATCACCTCATTTGTTCCCCATGATTAATCTGTTAGGTTGGCAAAATTAGTTTCATTATCTTCATATGCAGAACAGAAAATGGAAACTTTTAGATGATGGTTATAAAGTTTAAGTGGTATTAACACATCACACACTTTTATACTAAACAACATTTTGAAGCATTTTATCATGGATACAAGTATGGAGAAAAGAAAGCATTGCATAGAAGGTAAATCAGGGCCTTGGAGGAAGGCAGATCCCAGTATGAACCCTGGTGCTGGGGGACCTGTGAGTAACCATCCAGTCCCTCCGAGCCTCTCTTCCTAACTGTAAATAGGAATAACGCTTCTACCTCACAGAATTGTTGTGGAGATAAAATGGGATTACATGTGCAAGTCATTTAGTTCAGTACCTGACAAATAGCCAGTGCTCAACAAATGACACCACCACCACCCCCCGCCCCTACCACCACTTCCAAAAGGCATAAATACTCAAATTAACACCTAATTGTGACTAGCCAGTTGCAGATAGCTCTACCCAACTGCAGATGAATAATTACAGAGAAAATGCTCTTCCGTTTCCATTTCATGGAAAATGTATTTGGAATAGAGAAAAGAATAAACAACTTTACTTGGACAATTGAAGTAGACTGTTCTCAGAATATTGCAAGGATATGTAATTGGGATGCTTGAACATTATTTATTTATGCCCAGTTGCCAAGTCGAGAGTTGCCTATTTGTACAGCTCTCTGTTGTAAGGTGTTTTGAACCACTTCATTAGAAAGTTAAGTGCCTGAAAAAAAAATAAATTATGGAACGTTTCCTACTATTGTTCTACACACAGACTGTCCCAGAGCTGAAAATATGGCCAGAACAGGGCCATGCATAAAACAGGTATTTGGTATGCAAATAAGCTAACAGTAATGAAATTTTGAATAACCCATGGGCAAAATCAGGAATTTATATCGGTAGATATTCACAGCTGGCATTTAAACTAGAATAGTTGAGAATGGGGTAGTGGGAATTCTGATGTATTTAGAGAAGCATGAGACTCATTTGTTCATGTACTAAAGCACTAGGTCTGGCCTTTTATGGACCACTTGTTGGGGAATGCTGGGTTGAAACAAGGAGACAGAGTTCTAGTCTCTTTTCTGCCACTGGTCAGTCATGTCACTTAGCCTTGCTGGGCAACATGATTCTCATCTGTTAAACACTGAGCTATTCTAACCCAGACATTCTGCACTTCTATGAATAAGGACACTCCTTAATAACAAAAAAGCCATGTGTGTTTCACTGTGTTCCACTGCTCCTCCTTAGTTCGTGGTCCTATCATTTCTCATCCAGATGATTATAATAGGCCTGATTGGGTTCCCTGCCTCTAGTGTCATTCCCTCAAGTCTAACCATCATATTGCTTCGGAAAGAATTATCTTTCTGAACTACCAAACTCAAGTCACATCCTACGTTTCCAGCCTTCAGTGTCTTCTCATTAGTCTCAGGCTAGAGTACTTATGTGACATACAAGGCCCTCCATAATCAGGCTCTCCACTTGTCATTCTGGCCTCATCCCTCCCTTTCCCTCACGCTAGGCTCCAGCCACACAACATTACTTGTAGGTCTCCAACACACTGGATACTTCTTGCCTCTCTAACTTTGCTTATACTGCTCTCTCTGCATCGAGTTCTCTCCCTATTTATTGTGTAGTCTCCCCGTAATAAATTAAATCCCTACGCATAGGCACTCTGACTGATTCATCGAGTGCTCAGTGCTGTGCCTGACACATAGCGAGACTGGATATTTAGTGAAAGAAAGAATGAATGAATATTGATGGCTCAGATTTCAGACTAGACAATCAAAAGGGTATTTTATTTTCAGTGCTTCTTAAATTATAGACATAGGCTGCTTACACAAAAAGCTCGTTCTGCCTGTAGTAAAAAATGGTAATTCAGTACCCAGAGACCAAATTCAGCTAATTTTGTGGAGATCACTGGCACAGAAGAGACTCCCTGAGTTCTTGTTTTCTGAGAGGACAGTTCTGAGCTCTGGTCACCTGTGTTCCCTTCTATAAAGCACAGATGCCCTCATTGAGGAGCAGTGAGGACAGGGCATGGAAACTCTCTTGGGTATATAAGGAGAAGGAAAAGGAAATATAGTTGGAGATTGGGAATCAGAAAAGAGGATGAGGGTATCCAGTGTGTTCATAAAAATACAGGATGGGGCAAAAGCAGGCTTACAATTGTTCATATGGAAAATAATACAGCCCTAACCAGTTTGGGTCAGTGGATAGAGCATCGGCCTGTGGACTGAAGGGTTCCAGGTTCGATTCCGGTCAAGGACATGTACCTTGGCTGTGGGCACATCCCCAGTAGGGGGTGTGCAGGAGGCAGTTGATCGATGTTTCTCTCTCATCGATGTTTTTAACTCTCTATTCCTCTCCCTTCCTCTCTGTAAAAAATCAATAAAATATATTTTTTAAAAGAAAATAATACAGTAATTAATAAATAATAATACAAGAATAAGCTTTTTTTTGCATACTCACAACTGTAAACCTACTTTAGCCCCAACTTGTACTCTGGAAGAGTATTATTATGCATAAAGGGATGTTAAAATTTTTAAATGTCTCCTAAATACAATATATATGGTAGCCCACCCAAGCACTTTTTAGTGTTAATAAGAGCCAGTGCTAATGAAGATAGCTCTTTTCAACAGATATAAAAGGATATGGGCAGTTGACCTTTCAATCTAGGATATGTCACTGTGTGGTAGTAGCTGTTGGTGCCCTGCCCACATCTGTAACTGTGCACCCACCTATTCCTCCCACCCTCTGAGTGTTGGCTGCTATGGGCTCACATTTGTACCTTTCACTGGAAAATTGCCCTTATTGGAGAGTAATTGCTCTGCCTGAGTAGTTACACACTTCCTTTGCCTCAGAGGTGGTCTGCATCTGAGGACTGATTAATAGAGGAGTACAAAAACCCAGCTCCTTTTTTTCTAGGTGAAAGAATTCTGTTGTGCTAGTATTCACACTCTCGAGTTTCCCAGGGAGTCATGCTGAGGTTAGATTTCAGTTGAATCATACCCTTGCTTTATTATCTTCCCCCGTCATCTCCCTTTTCCTGCATTTCCTTACAAATTTATCTCTTGAGAATACTCCCTCCGTAAATCACTTGTAAAATGACTTGGCTGGGGCTCTGCTTCCAGCAACTCAGTCTCAACCCCGCAGGTGGTCTGGAAGCCCTCTCATGGAGCCAGATTTACATGCTAGAGCTCCCAAGGGTTGCTGTCAATCTGGTATTTGCCTAGATGGAGCCTCTTTCAAGCCACTCTTCTCACCCTGAATAGATGTCCAGTCAGTGGGGTAGTTAGCAAAGCTCTTCTTTAAGTCAAGTCTGTCTTTTTAGACTCTTGGGTATTTACACTCCTATGACTCTCTCCCTGCTTCCATGTGGGTAGGAGGCAGAGTGAGTCATTTGTCACAAGTGGGGCTAAAAGAAGATACTGCCTTCCCGGGGTTTGCTTTTCTTGTTGTTCCTTCTCCCTGCCACCTCCTGGAACCCTAAAACAGCAATTGCTTACGTCTCATGAATATTGAACAATTTAGAATCGAAAAGACATTCGGCAAGTTGCCCAGTGTGCCATATGCTGCCTTTTCCCACTCCAGGTGTTCTCTCTCTTGACTGGCAGCTCACAGGCTGGCTGTGGTCCCGTCAGAGGAATCGAGAAGATATTGGAAGATATGCTTAGCATATCTCTTCATAAAGCCAAGTCTCCGTCTGGGTTTTAGTTTGTTGGGTAGTGTTTATTATCTCCCCAGATGGAAATGCACACAGGATTACAGGGAGTATGTTGGATATACTTTGTGCCCTGATGATGTGGACACATGAGGAACCATGTGGAGAGACTTCCAATCTTGGTTTTGCAGAGCTTGAAGTGACAGCAGAATTGAGGTATTGACTCCACAATAGATAGAGGTCATTAAATTCTGTGAAAATGTACTCAGTGCAATAAAAACAAAAGTTTGGGGACCATTTCACCAACTGATCACAGGATGGGGGCCACTCATTGGTTCTCACTCTTAGTTCTGGCTTGTTTTGCAAGATTGAGTCTATTTCCTTAAATGCCCTTCATATCTGAAAGTACATTGGAAAACAATATCCAGCAAGTGGTGGTGCCTAATTAATTGTTGATAAACTGTTTCTGAGAGCTGAGATTAAACAGGAAAGGTTTAAATCAGCGGTTCTCAACCTGTGGGTCGCGACCCCTTTGGCGGTCGAACGACCCTTTCACAGGGGTTGCCTAAGACCATCCTGCATATCAGATATTTACATTATGATTCATAACAGTAGCAACATTACAGTTATGAAGTAGCAACGAAAATAATTTTATGGTTGGGTCACAACATGAGGAACTGTATTTAAAGGGCCAGAAGGTTGAGAACCACTGGTTTAAATCATTATGGCTGCCACTTGAATTCCCTATTTTATAAATGTTGAGTTAGTTGTGATTTTCCTTCTTAACCAAAGAGCAAGACTTTTAAGTTAATGACATACAGACTTATAATCAGTTATTTTTTAATATTTTTCTCAAGGGGGAAGACACCATAGCCCATAAAGGAGATGTAAAAGTAAATATGTGGGTGAGATGCTCTTGACACATTTTGAAATATTTATAGTTTTTCCAAGTAACTTAGTAATAATTCTTAAACTTGTGTTTTAGAGATGTAGTCATTTTATGTAAGACATGGATTCAAGTAAATAAACAGAGTTGGCTCATATGTCAACTTTAATGAAATGTTTTTAAACTTGAGATTTTCAAGTCTTATCCTATAGTATAGGACCTATACAATAAAAGGCTAATATGCAAATCGACCAGAGGAACGACTGGTCGCTATGATGCACACTGACCACCAGGGGGCAGATGCTCCATGCAGGAACTGCCCCCTGGTGGTCAGTGCACTCCTACAGGGGAAGCGCTGCTCAGCCAGAAGCCGGGCTCAAGGCTGGTGAGTGCAGTGGTGGTGGCAGGAGCCTCTCCTGCCTCCGTGGCAGCACTAAGGACCACTCGGGGGTCCCGGACTGCGAGAGGGCGCAGGCCGGGCTGAGGACCCCCCAACCCCCCGTGCACGAATGTCGAGCACTGGGCCTCTAGTTTATCATAAAAGGCCTGGAGATTTCTTTTCTTCTTCTTCTCCTTCTTCTCCTCCTCCCCCTCCTCCTCCTCTTCCTCCTCCTCCTCCTCCTCCTCCTCCTCCTCCTCCTCCTCCTCCTCCTCCTCCTTCTTCTTCTTCTTCTTCTTCTTCTTCTTCTTCTTCTTTCTTCTTCAATTTGAGGTTCTTTAAGTTATTATGCCCTTTCTTTATTTAAAAAGGATCTCATCTAGCTGTGCTGTGATTGCATCCCACTTCTTCCTCCATCTGATTTTGAATGGTCACTGTCTCTGAAAAATCAAGGGAAACAGGACTGAGCAGATAGGTACTAGTGACACACCTCAACCCATAGGGGGTCTCAAGACCCACTCCCTACCTCATTCAGACCACCCTCACATGGAGACACCTTCCATCTCCTTCCCGCCTTCACTCCATCTCTCAGAGCTTGGGCATCTCTCTGCCAAAGTGCTGGGGACAGAGCATGATGGGGAAAGGAAGGGAGAAGGTTAAAGGCTCTGGGGTCCACAGAGAGTGTGCTCCTGTTGATCTCTTTGGCTTCTCGATTTCTCTTGAACTTACACTCTTGAAGTCTCTATTCTCTCCCCAGGCAGGTGATGCAAAAGATTTCAGGTACCGCAAACAGAATAGGAAGGACTCTTCAGAGATGAAAATGGAGTGACGGGCAGATGAATGAAGCCTGATGAGAAGGGCTTTTCTTTTTTAAGATATTATTCATGAAATTTTAATAGGTAACTTATCCATGTGGTTTAAACATTATGAACTATAGAAAAATATACAACACCAACTCTGTCTTCCATATCTTATTCCCATCCTCTCAGTTCCTAGGCATGTTGTTGACTTTTGCACTAAGAGAAAGATATTTTGTCATGCAAAGGCAGTAGCCCTTAATTCTCATTTTATGGAGTGTTCATTTTTAAAAAGAATTAAAATGGTGATGGCCAAATGTTTTTCTTTTCTTGGAACTACTGGCATAGTGAATTATATTAACATAATTCTAAATATTGGACCATTCTTTTGTCTTTATTCCTTAATGTACTGTTGGATTCCATTGACCAGTATTTTATTTAGGATTTTTACATTGATATTCATAAATGATATTGACCTGTAGTTTGGGAATTTTTGTGTGTGTACTCTTTATCTTTTGGTATTAATTTCTTATCACATAAAGAGAGTTTATAAATGTTCCTTTTATTGTTTTTTCTTGGAATAGTTTAAAAAGCATTGTAATTATATTCCTTTTAAAGTATTAGTAAAATTTTCCTGTAAAGGCATCTTGGCCTGACACTTTTTAGGGACGGGGAGATCCCTTTGATAGCTTTCTCTGCTTATCTATGGAAATCAGACACTAGATTTTCTATCACTTTTTGTTTAATTGAAGGCAGGGAGGGGAAGGATAATGCTGGTTGTGATTCACACAAACCTGAGGCTCTCTTCCTCTTGGCTGCCGCCAAGATAGCTGTCTCTGGGATTCATCATGCAGTCCATTCTCCTTTGCTTCTCTGAACTAAACCAGGCCACCTCACTTCCATTTCCACTCCCCCCGTTGCAGGCAAGTTCCCCTTGGAATGGGCTTCTTAACTTCAGAAAGTATATTTTTGTCATTTTCCTGAGATCTCCCACAGCCTAATTCTTGCCATAGAAATCTCTGCTTGGCTCCTCTCCAGTGTCCCCCATGCAGCTCCTGGGTGAACTTGATTACATTTGGCAGCCTCAACAAATATTGTAGAGTTTCTTCTCCTACTTTTGCCAAAAACTGAGTGTGCTTTTGGAGAATTTTCAAGAGGAGAAAGAGAAAATGCGGAGTTACACAAGCATGTGCATAGTTGCTGAATTTTGAATCCTTCAGGGAGCAATGCTCTTTTCATTGGTTACTTTCCTTGGAGAGGAGTGAGATCTTCAATACGAAGGGCCAAGAGGGCAGTCACACTGCTTTTCATCTGGTCCATGAGTTTGGGATCCTGGGACATTTCTTTCTACTGTAGAGGAATGACGGCACAGCCCCTCTCACCTCCAGAGCCTAATGATTTGGAAAGTCCAGGACCTGAATTACTCCTACAGTTTCACCCCTTAGAGCAGTGGTTCTCAACCTTCCTAATGCCACAACCCTTTAATACAGTTCCTCATGTTGTGGTGATCCCCAACCATAAAATTATTTTCATTGCTACTTCATAACTGTAATTTTGCTACTGTTATGAATCGTCATGTAAATATCTGATATGCAGGATGTATTTTCATTGTTACAAATTGAATATAATTAAAGCATAGTGATTAATCACAAAAACAATATGTAATTATATATGTGTTTTCCTTTTTTTATTGTTTTATTGCTTAAAGTATTACAAAAAGTATTACATATGTCTCCTTTTTCTTTCCCGCCCTTGACAATCCCCTGGCCTCCCCTATATGTATGTGTTTTCTGATGGTCTTAGGCAACCCCTGTGAAAGGGCCATTCGACCCCCAAAGGGGTCGCGACCCACAGGTTGAGAACCGCTGCCTTAGAGGGTGGTGTCAGATGGTCAAGGGGTGAGAGAAAGTCCAGCTGACCATGAGAGGAGGGTTAGCTGACCAGGCAGCATAGGGCATCCAGACATACGGCAGCAGACTGCAGGTCTAGGTCAGGTAGGAATGTGGTGTCAGGGATCCCCAACTGCAGTGACACCGCATGTGCAGAGTCCAGAGCATGCAGCAAAGTTTCAGGCAGGCAGCAAAGTCTGTCAGCACTTGGTAGGATCCAGACTCTGCCACTGAGGATGATTAGAGAGTGGGAAAGGCAGGTCCCAAATTTATGGGAGAATGGAACTATAGGCAAAGAGGACAAGGCTGTGTAACCAGGGCTGGCTTCATGTCATCTGTGCAGTCACAGTGTCCAGTGCTCAGAAGGGGGGGCCCCCTTGTGACTTACTGCTCTACCGTCACTGTCTTGAAATTCTTAATACTTTCTAAACAAGGAGCTCTGAATTATCCTTTTCAGTGAGCACTGCAAATTCTATAGCAGGTTCTATGTGTAATTCATGATAGAGCCCAGGGAATTCCTGTTTATTAGTTAGATTTCAGTTCAAACCTGCAAATAGGCCCTCTCTAACCTTTGTGTCCTCATCATTTAGTGTGCCTCAATTCCAAGTTGAAGATTGTTTATATGATCCAAATTAAACAGTGCAATCTATCAAAAATAATCAATAAAAAGTTTTTCCATCCAAATTAAAATGACCAACACAGAACACCACATACAAATTAGAAACAATTTTAAAACCTGTTATTTATAATCTTCAATTTCATTCCCATCACATTTTTAATACATTTTTAATAGTTAAGAATAAATATTCTCATTAAAAAGTCACACAAAAATTAGGACAGTGTTCTAAGGAAGTGTGTGTGTGTGTGTGTATACCAGTGTGGAATGTTAATATGGAAAAAGTTAACTTGAATTTGAATGTTTCTTTTCTTTAGCATGTGCTGATTCACCAAGCGTTAATTTTAAAAGTATTAAAGAGCCTGGCCAGTGTGGCTCAGTGTTTGAACATCAACCTATGGACCAGGAGGTCAAGGTTTGATTCCCCGCCAGGGCATATGCCGGGTTGTGGGCTTGAGCCCCACTGTGGGGCATGCAGGAGGCAGCCAGTCAATGATTCTTTCTCATCATTGATGTTTCTATCTCTCTCTCCCTCTCCCTTCCTCTCTGAAATCAATAAAAATATATTTTAAAAAATAAAATAAAATGAAAGTATTAAAGAATTTTTTCAGTTCTAGCACAAATTATCAACTAATACATGAGAGCTACAGAACTGTTTAAATAACAATGCTATTATGAATTGGATCTTATTTTAAAATGTTGAGTTTCATTTGATGTTGCATTAAATAATTGCTTCTCTTTTTTAATTTTTTAAAAAAATTATTGATTTTTAGAGAGAGAGAGAAACATTGATTTGTGTTCCACTTATTTGTGCATTCATTGGTTGATTCTTGTATATGCCCTGACTGGGAATCAAACATGCAACCTTGGTGTATTGGGATGACACTCTAACCAAGTGAGCTACCTGGCCAGGGCCTCTCTATTCTTACTTACAAGTAGTTCACAGGAAACAACATCCAAATCTCTGTAATGGAAATAGGATAGTAACTCTCCTGAAGCAATGGACCTTCGGGCAAAAAGGACACTAACTTGCCCCAAATTGCTTAGTACTGACTTAAATATTGTATCATAAATATTCAAGACAAATGGTTCTGGTTCTTATGATAATTCTATGAAAACATATTCTGCTTTTACATTTCTTTATAGCTATCCTGTCCACTAATTTAAAAGATACTTGACTTGTGAAAATGCTCAAACTCCTTGCTTTTCCCATTTAAAATGTCTCCATTTTAACCCACCCTCTCCTTTCCTTTCTGTCTTAGAGGAGGATATAGGTGTTAAACTTGTTCTCCCCATTGCATCTTTGATCCCATTCCCTCCTGCCTCTTTGAGGGCCTTCATCTACCCATCATCACTCCCTACTTTCATCCCTCCTTTTCCCCCAGATCCTTCTCCTGAGTCTGTAATTAGGGACAAGCCTCACTGATCCTAAAGGACAAAGCATCAAAACCTTACTTTCTCCGTCAAGCACTTCTCCTTTGTTCCTCATTTATTTATTATTTAAATCTATTAAAAGAGTAATCTATATGCATAGTTCCACTTCATTTTTTCACATGCTCTTTAACCCTATGTAATTAGCTGTTCCCACTCTGCCCTGGAATCTCCAAGGTTTCCATGACCTTGTTAAAAGCCTTCCCAGGTCTTGGTGCCCATTACCCCCATTCTCTCTGCAGAATCTTACACCCTCCTTTCTTGGACACAGGGCTTTCGCAGTTTTCCTTTGACTTCTTTGATTGCTCCTTTTGCATCTCCTCCTCCTCCCCCAACCCATGTCCTAGTGTAGGTGAGATTTTTTTTTATCTTTAGCTCCTTTCTCCATCACCTAAAGCTCCCTGCCTCTGAAATGTCACCCTATATCAGTTTCAATGTCTCCTCTGTGTAATAACCTCATGACCCAACCTTTAGTTCCTATCCTCTCTCTGTAGAGTTTTTGCATCTCAGAGAGCCTGCTGACCTTTTGTACCTGGATGTCCTCCAGATAAATTCAAAACTGAACCCACCAATCAAATTATCTCCCAAGTCAGCCGCTCCTGCTTTGTTCCTGGTCCTGCTGATGCCCCCACCCTCTCATTCTTGGAGCCACCAGGATCAGGGTTGACTCCTCCCTCTGCCTTAACCCCATTGTCAAGTTAATTGTCAGGTGCTATCGATTTTACTCCTGCAATAATTCTTGCAATCAACTTTTTTTCTTTGTTCCCACCACCACTTAAAACTTTCTTCTCATTTTCACATGTCCATATCCTTCCATCCTTCACTATCTACACTAATAAAAGAGAAACATGGTAATTAGCGTACAACCGCTACCCTTCCCATTGGCTAATCAGCATATCCTTATGCAAATTAACTGTCAGCCAAGATGGCGGCCGGCAGCCATGCACTGAAGCGAGCAGGGAGGCTTGCTTGCTCCAGTGACTGCGGACTCCAACGTTCCCCGCCTGCCGCTGCCGGCCTCTCAGCTGCAACTCTAAGCAACTATGTACTATGTTGCAAATAAGAAGCTAAACAAAACCCCAGAAACTGGCTTTCATTCAGCCAGGCTTCAGCCAGCTGGACCGCAACATTGTATCGATGTTTTCAGCAGCGAGGCCTCAGAGCTAAAGCTGGCCCAGAATAAAAAAAAAGAAAAAGAAAAAAAGGAGCAGTTGGGAGCTTCAGTCACCCGCTTCCGGAAAACAGCCCTCAGCCCCTCACCCAGACTGGCCAGGCACCCCAGTGGGGACCCCCACCCTGATCCAGGACACCCTTCAGGGCAAACCAGCCAGCCCCTACCCATGCACCAGACCTCTATCCTATATAGCAAAAGGGTAATACGCCTCCCGGCACCGGGATCAGCGTGACAGGGGGCAGTGCCCAAACCCCCTGATCAGCCCTGCTCTGTGCCTGATAGGGGGGAGCTCCCCAATCCCCTGATCGCCCTGTGGCTCTGTGTGTGACAGGGGGCGGGGCCACAACCTCCCTATCTGCCCTGCTCTGTTTGTGATGGTGCCCCAACCCCCCCCCCCCCACGGGCCCTGCTCTGTGTGTGAAAGGGTGGAGCCATAACCTCTCCATCGGCCCTGCCCTGAGTGTGACAGTGGGGGCACCCCAACCCCCTGATCGGCCCTGCTCTGTGTTTGACAGGGGAGAGCCATAACCTCCCCAATGGCCCTGCCCTGAGTGTGAAAAGGGGAGTGCCCCACCCCCCTGATCGGGCCCTGCTCTGTGTGATACAGGAGACGGTGCCCAGACTCCCCTATCGGCCCTACTCTGTTATAGACAGGGGGGGAGCTCCCCAGGCCCCCTCATTGAACCTGCTCTGTGTGTGAAGGTGTGGAGCCCCCACACCCCCAGATGGGCCCTGGACTGTGAGAGATAGGGGTGAGCGACACCAACACCCTGATCAGTCCCCACCAGATAATTAAATCGGGGCATGAACCCCAACCCCCA
>NW_005871066.1:10603811-10616862 GCF_000147115.1 Myotis lucifugus | reverse complement strand
CGATCGGCCCTGCTATGTGCGCGACAGGGGGTGGCGCCGCAACCTCCCCATCGACCCTGCCTTGAGTGTGACAGGGGGCGGTGCCCCAACCCCCCAATCGGCCCTACCCTGAGCGTGACTGAGGCTGGCATCGCAACCTCCCGATCCGCCCTGCTCTGTGCATGACAGGGCGGTGCCCCAACTCCCCAATCGGCCCTGCTCTGAGCCTGACCAGGGGCTGCACCTAGGGATTGGGCCTGCCCTCTGCCACCCGGGAGCAGGCCTAAGCCAGCAGGTTGTTATCTCCCGAGGGGTCCCAGACTGCGAGAGGGCACAGGCCGGGCTGGGGGAACCCCCCCCCCCCAGGGCACAAATTTTTGTGCACTGGGCCTCTAGTCCTATATAATAAAAGGTTAATATGCAAATTGACCAAACAGTGGAACGACTGGTCGCTATGATGCACACTGACCACTAGGGGGCAGACGCTCAATGCAGAAGCTGCCCCCTGGTGATCAGTGCACTCCCATAGGGAGAGTGCCACTCAGCCAGAAGCCGGGCTCATGGCTGGTGAGTACAGTGGCAGTGGCAGGAGCCTCTCTCGCCTCCGAGACAGTGCTAAGGATGTCCGACAGCTGGCTTAGGCACGGGGAGCGGGCCTAAGCCATCAGTCAGATATCCTCTGAGGGTTCCCAGACTGCAAGAGGGCACAGGCAGGGCTGAGGGAACCTCCCCCCAGTGCATGAATTTCGTGCACCTCTAGCCTTTAATAACATCTTCCCTGCTTCTTCCATTCCAGAAAACTATCTCCCCAACTCCTTCAATGCTCTGTGTAGTAGGTGCAGATTGCTCCATGATCCTCTGAAAGATCATGCTTGCTTGATCCCCTTCCTTTTTCAAAATCCATCGCAAAAGGCAGAAGCCAAGATTGCAGTTGGTTTCCCAATATGTTGCCCTGTTTTCTCTGTATTTCCATCTCTTCTAAGGCATTTCTGTTGTTCAACTATCTCCTCTTCTGGGAAAGCTCAACCCTTCCCTTTCACCCCCTACCAGACAGCTAATACCTTCTTTGGACTTCATGGAACCTTTATTTGAGCAGTGAATAAAGTTCACTTCATTTGTCCTCAGTACATGCCAGATACTCTGTGTGCGTTATCTCATTTAATCCTCACTTATTACTTCACTTTGAGAAAATTAGCTAATTGTTTGAAATTACACAGCTAGTAAATAGAGGAACCAGGATTTTAAACAAAGTCTTGGCTGATTCCAAAGTCTGTGTTTAGCTTTTAACCTGCATTACTTCAGCTTAAGTGGAATTGGATACATGCCCTTGAATATGTATCTCATCATCACTATTAGATGTTAAACCCTCTGAGGGTAGGAGCCGTGGTGTACTCTGTGTCCAGCACAGAGCAGTGCATATGGAATGTGAATATAAAGCATTTCTGGGAAGGAAACCTAAACAATTTTTAGTCTAAGTGTTTATAGACTTTTCATTCTTATGAACATTCCCAGATTATTTTTCAGATGTCATTTCTGCATCTTTACGATATAAAATTAAAAGCATCAATGAAGAACAAGGTCACTTTTGCTCACTATCAATCCTGCCTTAAACAGCCCCCAATTTCCCTAGAAATAGGGAAAATCATTCTACAGCCTATTTCATGGTGAACAGCCCTGGTTTTATAGGTGATTTGCTGGGTAGCTGGGGTGTGACAATAGAGGAGATAATTGATTACCATTGTTATGGGCATCAAGTGTGATTGACTAGAAACAAAAGCATTCTTCCCAGAGCATGTTTAATGCCTTTATAAGGTTTATTTATGTGTCAGAACAAAACATCGCTAATTCACATGGTAAAGAAGATTCTTAAATTTCGACCTCAAAAGTACAATTTCCTCTTGGACATTATTAATAAAAATATACACACATACATAAGTGAAGATACACACACACACACACACACACACACATATGTGTGTATTAAAGGTAGAACAATAAAGCCAACTGGAAACCACATTGGAGGCCTTTGTCTTCATCTGTGAGAGTTGGCAGTTCTGCCACTTTTAGTAAACAGTCGATGATCTGCATTTTTGGGGTGAAACCTCATTTCTCTTATTCTGCTGTTACTATGGTTACCATCCTACAGTAAAAAGGAGGAAAGGAGAGCACAAACATAAATTTCAATCCTTCCGTAAGAATGCAAAACCAGATACAAGACTTGCTGGGGTGAGGACAGCGCCAGCCATTCTTCCCTCCAGAGGGGACCGCTGCTGGGAACCTGCCTGGAGCCTGGTCAGAAATCTCTGGCACTCATGTCCCAGTGTTGCCCATTAACCCCATCTCCAAAGCCACCAGGGAAGGCAGCAGACACCTGGAGGGGTGGAGAGGCAGAGCCAGGCCTGGTTCATTGTGATATCAGAGTCTGGAGACCTGAGTGACAGTGTCCTAACCTGTCATCGCCTGGCATAGGTGACAGGTGAGAAGCCAGGATCCATCAAAGGTCTGGGAAGTCAGAAAACCTAGGCCTGTGAGTGGGACAGACATAGGTGCTCAAGGCCTGAGTGGTTTTTGCAAAGTTTTTAAGGCAGATTTATCTTTGATCCTGTTTCCTAATCTCTAACATGAGAACAACAACAAAAAGATATTTGCCTCATAGAGTTATCGTGAGAATTAAATAAGATAATCACATTGCAGTTTTTTAAAAATTTAAAAAATGCAGTTTTTCATCACTGTGGTTATGGTTATTACTGTGACAACAAAATCAACCATGACTCACATGACTAGGAGAAAATCCCCACGCAGTCTATCAAAACATGGGACCCCGAGGCTTCTCTTGTCACACGCTTCTGCCCTTTGTTCTAGACGTTGTACCTTTGCCCTAGAAGATAATTGATCCAAGAACTTTTAATCTGAAATGGATTTTAATCCTCATTTGTTGCATTCACTTATGCTTCACTCCCTGCACATGGAAAAGATTTTTAATAGCATTTTCTCTTTTTTGGCAATAAAAATGATTATAAATGCCAGCAGTTAGGGTGAAGATGGGTCCATGATCAATTCTAAACTAAAAATAGAACATTTTAGTAAAATTTTTAATGGAAAGTTGTATTCATCTATTTCTCCTTTGAGGACCAATTCCAAAAATGTTCAATGAATGTCCTTCAAAGATGACAGTGGGTCTGAGGTTTGAGCATGGACATTTGCAGGTACAGTATCTCATAGAAGCGCAAATCAAGTGAAGCATAACTGAACGCCATTTCTTACTCCAAACGTGATGGCACCTAACATGGCTAGTAAGATTTTTTTTTACTGCTTTAACCTTATTCCTGACAGAATTAATATCATTTTAACGACTTTATGAGGAAAAGAAGAATACAGGAGGAAAGGTCAGGAAATAGGTGATCGATTTGATGGGTGATCTTAGGAAAACCACAGAACCAGGTTTACCTGTTTCCTCATTTGCAAAATGAATCACACCTTCCCTAGTAATTTTAGCAGAGATCTTGCTATAAAATGAAGTGATTGATGTCAATGTGCTTTGAAAAAAAAATATTTTTACTGCTATCCCAAACCCGAATTGCTCACATTTTTGTTAGTGTTTGCTCTTAAGGGAAGAAACCCATTAAGGTTACAATGGAGCTTGACCCAGCTTTTATCCTTCAAGTTGCAACCACAGTATCGCCCTGTGCAGGCTCTGTCGGAAAGTCTACCCCAAGCCAGGGCCAGTGGCTCCCAGGCCTTTGGAGAAAGGCTGTCAAGAGAATGAGGGAAATCTTTGTGTTTGCATTAGCTTTCACTGCACCAATATTGCATCATTAATTACACAGTGTTTCCCTGCCCGAAGAGGCCTGGTGACTAGTAATAAGATGAATTAGCTCAATCTGTTACGTTAATTTCTTTTATTGGGAGGTTTAAGTCATTAAACTAATGATCTCCTCATCCATATTTTGAAGCAAGATAATAAAACACATGCAGTTACAATCACATTTAATCCAAAAACTACACAGAATTTGGTAAATTGCTTGAAAATATTCCATTATATTTTAGTAGTGATTTCTCAATAGTAGAAGAGAAAAGAAAATATTGCCAGAAGTAAAGAAAACAACAAAATGAACCAACAGGTTAGAAAGATGTTTTGCAACTTCTATTTTTCCAAATGCAAGAAATGTGTTATTCTGTTAAAGAATGTTAAGGGTTTGCTAATACAATCCCTTTCGCCGAGGATTGAATCATAAAGATGAGGACAGTGCATCTGGATGGGTAAATGTTTGCATTGGCTACGCGTCATCCTGATTGAATGGTTTCCATAACCAGTTCAGTCCCAGAAGAAATGGGAATGTGGGTAAATATTAGTGACTCTTAGGTTTCACAGGTAACTAGAGCCTTCTCTTTTAATGGTGACATAGTTCTTCTGGGTTTTGTTCTTAGAGACAGTTGAGAGGGCTAAGCAATTTCTGGGAATCTATTTAAGGAGCCTGCTGATTTTATCAGTATCTTTGTGATCCCTTCTACTCAAGTGGAGATCAATACCAGATATTTTGAAAAGAAAATGGAAAGAATTTTCTATCGCCTAGTTTTCGTTTTTACAAAGTCTTGCTTACTAAATTTTACACTATAAAGCTGAAAATTTGCTAACATTTCACCTTTATGAAGGTAACAAAGGATAATTATATATGTAAAACCACAACTATGGTTTTTGTGCTGTCTCTTAAATCCACTCATCTTCTCTCTTTCCTCATTTCTCCTAGGCCAATTCAGGCTTTCATCCTCTCTCGCCTGGACCATTGTAATTAGGCCCTTTGGTCCCCAAGCCTCAGATCTTTCTCAGTTTCACACCTTTTCCTCGCCACGAAGACTGAGTGAATTTTCTAAACACATTGGTGTCACTCACCAGCCATAGAATGCACTCTCTCTCCCAGTGTGCTGCGCTCTCGTGCTCCCTGATCCTCCCTGTCTCCCAGCTCCTCACCCAAGGTCATCCCTGTTGCCCTTTCAATTTTCTTGTCCCTCAAGGATCATGTGTCCCTGAGATTCCCGCTCAAACCGATCCCATCTCCCCTATACTTCCAGGCAGCTTTACCTGTCGCTCACCTTGTCCTTTTATATTGCAACTTTGCATTTACCTCTTGCCTCTTCATCCTTATCATTGCTATATCCCCAAACTTGGTCTGGCAAAAGTGCTCCATAAATGATCATTGAGTGAAGGAAGGGAAGAATAAAGGAACAAACTAACTGATTTGGTATATCCTTTTGAATCTCAAATATTATTCCTAAATTAATCATAAGTGTCTTTTCACAGACTCTTTATAGTGTAATAAGCCAGTGCCATATACTGCTCTTCATGCTGCTTTTCTTTCAACACTTGTCCTACTAATTTAAAAGCTGTTAAGTCAGATGAAGCCTTCAAATCTAGTCTCTACTAAACTGCTCCAGTTACTTGGGAGCAGTTAGTGCTCTGTACAATGGTAATATGATTTAAACTAAAGGCAAACATTTTCAGATTTGAAGTTAAGAGTAAATAGGATGTTAATAAAATTTTGAATTCCATCTAAATTTTTGCATGTGGTCTTATTGTTGTGAATGTAGAACTGAAGAGATACAGTTTGCCCCCTAAACATAATGGTGAGTCATACTGACAAGCCACTCACTCCTCTTCCAGGAGGTTTAGGGCTGTATTCCTCAAGCCCTGCTCTTCTCGGACATTCACCATAAAATGCCCTGAGTTCAAAGATTCTGGGCCAGTTGCCTTGATACAGCCTAGGGCTCACATATGTTATAAGAAATGAAAGAGAATTCTAGAAATAGGGGGAAAGGAAAGGTTGTAACTCAATGAAAATCTCAAAGAAAACCAAATATATTCTGCAGCTATGTCTAGACTCTGCTATTGAATTAGCTATAGATTAGTTGATTTGGTGGTTGTCCCGTTTTTTTCTTTTCCTGGCTGTAATAACTGGATTTCTGAACAATAAATTAAATCTATTGTACTGTATTGGAAATCAAATTAACTGAAAGGAATTTCAAAGTAATCAAATTGTGGTCTGCTTATTGTAAACGCATTTGGTCAAGGGGATAGAAATTAGATTCCTAAAGATAACTAGAAGGAAAATTATTTCATGAAAATAGACACGAATCAGCAATTCTTCACATATCATTATTGAGATTTTATGGAAATGGAAACAAATTCAGAATTGTTCATGTCCATAAAAGTGGTATCCTAACTGTATAGCACATTTCTTTCTATGTTACATACTAGAGGCCCGGTGCATGAATTCGTACACGGGTGGGGTCCCTCAGCCTGGCGGACCATTGGGCCTGATAGGGGCGTCTCACCCAGTCCCGATCGGCTGGACCCCAGCAGCAAGCTAACCTATCGGTTGGAGCGTCTGCCCCCTGGTGGTCAGTGCACATAATAATGACTGATTGATCGGTCAGACACTTAGCATATTAGGCTTTTATATATATAGATAGTAGTGCAAAACACAATTTATTTGCTAACATCTGAACTAGTTAAAATTTGTTCTCCTTTTCCGATGGTTTGGAATTTGGAAATAAATTCCAGCTTTACCTAAAGAAGAGGGAAGAAGTCGGTGTTAAATACTTCAAAAACTATTTCAGTTCTTAAAAGATGTAATGCTTACCATCAAATTATGGGGAGAATATGGTTTTACACTCTTCTTACTTGATGTCAAAAAGATGTATAGGAAAAGTCCACATGTTGGCTAAGCTATCTGGTCAATAAGTTTTTGCAGAGAGAGGTCTTGACTCTAACAGCATGGATTATTATTGCTACACATTAAGATAGAAAAGATTGTACATGCTGCCCAGGGTGGACCTAAGATGCTGTGCTTAATCTGCCACCATCATGCACATCACCTCCGGAGTTATTTGGGTATGCTCCTTGCAAGGAAAGTGAAATGCACTTACATAGTGTAACTTGCTTGAAGTGCTTTTCCAACCTTACAACTCAAAGGGTTTCTAATAACATTTAATTTTCTAATATTAGTATTGTTAAAGGGTAAATAAGATTTCTTACTGTTTCTTCAACTCTATTTCATACTAATTGGGTAATAGGATGGTTCTGATAGGTAAGGTTTTCAGGGCATTATCTTTTTAAATTTTTTAAATAACTTTTAATTTTTTAATTATAGTTGACTATAATATTATATTAGCTTCAGGTGTACAACACCATGATTAGACATTTATATAACTTACGAAGTGACTACACTGATAATTTTATTACCTGACACCATACATAGTTATTACAATATTATTGACTATATTCCCTATGCTGTACTTTACAGCCCCATGACTATTTGTAACTGCCATTTTGAACTTCTTAATCCCTTCTCCTGCTTCACCCATTTCCCCAAAACCTTTCCCATCTGGGACTTGTCAAAATGTTCTCTGTACCTATGTCTTTTCAGTTTAGTGTTTTGGCTTTCTCTGGATAAATACCCAGAAGTGAAATTACTGTATCCATCTTTGTTTCTTGTTATAGGTTTTGTTTTAAAGTGTATTTTGTCTGTAATAAATATTACTACTCCAGCGTTGTTTGTTTGTTTCCATTTTCATAAAATATTTTCCCCATCCCTTTACTTTCAGGCGGTGAGTGTCTTTCAACATGAAGTGAGTTTCTTATAGACAGCGTACCTAAAGGGTCTTGTTTTCTTATCCATTTAGCCATCCTATATCTTTTGATTGAAGCATTTTATCCATTTCCATTTAAAGTAATTGTTGGTAGATATGTATTTATGGCATTTTGTTAGTCATATTTTTATCATTTTTTTCATCTTAACACCTTTTAACATTTCTTGTAATACTGGTTTGATGGTGACTAACTCCTTTAGATGTTTCTTGTCTGGGAAGCTCTTTATCTGTCTTTTGATTCTAAATGATCGCTTTGCTGGGTAGAATAATCTTTGTTGCAGGTTCTTGCTTTTCATCACTTTGAATATTTCATGTCAAACCCTTCTGGCCTGCAAAGTTTCTGTTGATAAATCAGCTGACAGTGTTATGGGAGCTCCCTTATAAGTAACGAACTGCCTTTTCGTGCTGCTTTTAATATTCTCTCTTTGTCTTTAACCTTTGGTATTTTAATTATGATGTGTTGTGGTGTGTGCCTTTTTGGGTTAATCTTTTTTAATTGAATTTAATGGGGTGACATTGGTTAATTAAAATTTATAGACTTCTGGTATATAATGCTATAATACATCATCTGTATATTGTATTGTGTTCACCACCCCAAGTCAAGTCTTTGTCCATCACCATTTATCCCCCTTTAGTTTCTTCTACCTCCTACCTCCTGCAACTCCCCTTTCCCTCTAGTAATCACCATACTGTTGTCTATGTCTATGAGTTGTGGGGGTTTTTTTTGTTTTGTTTTGCTTAATCCCTTCATCATTTTCACTAGCCACCCAACCCTCTCCCCTTTGACAGCTCTCAGTCTGTTCTCTGTATCTATGACTCTGTTTTTATTTTGTTTGTTAGTTTACTTTGTTCATTAGATTCCACATATAAGTGAAATCATATGGTACTTGTCTTTCTCTGACTGGTTTATTTCACTTAGCATAATACTCTCCAAGTCCACCCATGCTGTTGCAAAAGGTACAATTACCTTCTTTTTTACTGTTGAGTAATATTCCATTGTGTAAATGTACCACAGCTTTTTTACCTACACATCTACTGATGGACACTTGGGCTACTTCCAAGTCTTGGCTATTATAAGTGTTGCTGCAGTGAACATAGGGTGCATATATTCTTTTGAATTAGTGTTTTGGGTTTCTTCAAATATATTCCCAGAAGTAGAATTGCTGGGTCATAAGGCAGTTCCATTTTTTGAGGTAACTCCATACGGTTTTCCACAATGCCTACACCAATCTGTATTGCCATCGACACTGCACAAGAGTTCACTCTTCTCCACATCCTCGCCAACATTGTTGTTTGTCCCATGTGTTTACTTTTTCTTTTGTTTCTCCTGCCTGAAGAGATACATCAGAAAAAATATTGCTATAAGAAATGGCCATGATTTTACTGCCTTTTTTTCCCCCTAGAATTTCTATGGTTTCAAACTAACGTTTAAGTTCTTAATCCATTTTGTATTTATTCTTGTGTAAAGTGTAAGACAGTGCGCTGACTCTTGGGCCTCCCAGGTGGTGCAGGCCAAGGTCAGTTGCCACCTGTGCCCTGCCTATTGTTACCTGGCATAAGCTATAAAGCAAGCTGCCGGTGACTGCTACCTGGAGGTACCCAGGAGAGGCCAGATACCACTAGTGCTGGGCCTGCAGCCACTTAGCAAGAGGTATGGGGGATGCTGAGACCTGATGCTACTTGTTTGAGAGCTTTGGGAAAGTTAGGGGCATGAGCCAAGACAGGCTGTTTGTATGGAAAAGCCACTGGAAATTGCTTGGGTGGGCCCAAAAGTTGGATAGGGTGACGTCTCAGGGAATCACCACGGCAGGGAGAACAGTGTTAATCAGATGGATGGAGACTCAAATATGGTGCCAGCCTGCTTCCTCTGTTGGAGTTGGGCTCAGCAAAGGAACCATGGCTTGTGCGGGCCCGTTGTCTGGGAGAAAGCTGCCCTTGTCCTGAGGCCAGATGATTCAGTTCCCCCTGGTGCTTTTCCAGCTGCTGCCCCAGCGCAGGGTTCAAATTGAGTCTGAGTAAGTTCATGCATGGCTGAGTCATATTCCATTGTATATATACACCACTACTTCTTTACCCATTTAGGAGGAACACCTGGGACTCCAGCAGCCCTTCATCTCACTCAGCCACAATTCACAGCCAGAAGTTATGGGGGCTTCTCTTCCCAGCACTGAAACTCTGGATTAGGGGCCTAGTGTGGGGCTGGAACACCTTTACAACTGAGATCATCCCTCTTGATTTTTAACCCTCCACACGTGGTTGTGGGACCAGCCCATTCCACATTTCCGCCCCCTTACCAGTCTCCAGGTGGCTTCTTTATATTTTTAGTGATAGGACTTCTTTCTGTTCAGCTAGATTTCAGGAAGTTTTGAATGATGGCTGTTCTATAGTTTAGATGTGACTTTGACGTGGTTGTGGGAGGATCAAGTACAGCATTTAGCTACACTGCCATCTTGACCGGAAGTCCCAGGGTATATGTTTTAAAAAGAAAATACTCAGTTTTATCTGCATCCTTAGAAAAGGGCATTCTTTCACACTATCAGTGATAAAATGAATCATTTTAAAGTTTCTGGATAAGAATTAAGAAATAGTTACAAATAACTTAGTATTCTGCAAATCTTTGGCAATTTTTCTAGAAATTTATGCTAAAAATGTAATTACATATGTTTGCAAATATGTAATTATCTAAATGTGCATGACATGTTTGTCAAAGAGAAAAACTAGAAACAATTTAAATACCCCATATAAGGGATTTGTTAAATAAATTGTTTTATAGGACAGTAGAATACTTTGAAGCTATAAAAGGGTATTCACATATAATTTAAGTGATAAGATCACGTTAAAATCTAGAATGAATGAAACTATCCTGTTTTGGTAAAAACAAGCACATATATTCACATATCCGTGAGGAAAAGCTTAGAAGGGATTTAGGTCTCTCTGGCTTCTAGAATTATAGGTGCTTTTTATAGTCACCTTTTTTTCTTACCCATTTCTTCTGTATTTTCTATAATCGTGTTTGTTTATTTTATAAAAAATAGAAAAGCATTTTTATGTGCTCAAGGCAATAATTTTCAAAATGGTATCAAGTGTGATTTCCATATTTAAGACATTTTTTTAAGCTCAACCAACATTTCTGTAGCTTCGTGTAAACCCATTTCTTTTCTCTAGGCTCTTGTTTTATGTGTGTTGTTTTGTTTTTATTTGGTTGATAATGGAAAATAACTGTTCAGCACACTTACATGAACCATTCTTTGCCTGGAGATAGTAATCAACTCACCTGTTACTCATTTTTCTCTCCAGACCTAAGCAGACCTCATTCTTTTCATCTTTCTTCATGAACCAATTTTCTATTCCTTTCATCTCTATTTGTTGTTCATCTCTGAACGTTCTCTACTTTCTTCACATAGAATTTAATATGCAGTGACCAAACTGGAGACAATCATAGAAAAATGTAGCTAGGATAGACTGCAATGGAAGGAGTTGTCCTTAATCCTTAGCTACTCAAGAGAATGGTAACTTCTTTTTAATAGTCATAATTAATTTTGTATTCACTTTACACTTATAAACAGTAAATATTTCCCAGGGCTTTCCATTTTTTGCTCCATTTTTATCTTCTTACACTTTACTCCAACTTTTAATGTCTGCTGTTAGATTTTTGTCTCCAATATTTTCTCCTTTGTGTGCTTACTTTTATGGCATTAAATTGCTTTTGATACTAAAATGTCTCAGAAATGTCAAGGTCATGTGGTATTAAGGGCAATAACAACCCCTTTGATTGATAATTCTCCACAGATCTGGTCAGTGCATTCCTAATTCTGAGTTATAAATGTTGAATACGAGTACATTGGCCTTAGGGCAGACTCTAATACACACCACATCACCTTTTCTTTCATGTTGCAACCTTGATTCAACTATCTGCCCACATTACAATAGGACAATAAACACCTTACTTCCTACCTTGTTTATGAGACATGGTATTTTTTTTTTTGCCATTTCTTTTTTTTTAATTCTTTTTAAAAAAATATTATAATAAGTATTACAAAGGGTATTACATATGTGTCCTTCCCCCACCCCCCGCCCTTGACAATCCCTGCCCTCCCTTACCCCCCAGTGTCTTATGTCCATTAGTTATGCTTATATGTATGCATACAAGTCCTTCGGTTGAATGAGACATGGTATTAATGACATTAAAACCTTAGCCATATTTCAAGATAAATTACTTGAGTCACTAGCCTTATGTTTTTTCTAGGTGGCAATATCATAAAAAGAAATGCAATTGGTTTAGCATGCTTTGCTCTTGTTAGAAAAATATATTTTTATTGATTTCAGAGAGGAAGGGAGAGGGAGAGAGAGATAGAAACATCAATGGTGAGAGAGAATCATGGATCAGCTGCCTCCTGCATGCCCCACCCCCAGGTATTGAGCCCATAACCAGGGCAAGTGCCCCGACTGGGATTCAAACCATGACCTCCTGATTTATAGGTCGATGCTCAGCCACTGAGCCATGCTGGCTGGGCAAGCATGCTTTGCTGTTCATAGAGTTATTGTTGCAGTTTGTTGGCTGATCATCAGCATGGAACTTTGGGCCTGATAAAAGTTTGGTAGTCTTCAAGGGCTGCAGAGTCACACTATTTATATGTTGGAGATAGTGCATCAAAGCTAAACTCTTCAACATTTACAGTTGTATCAGAATGGCAGTAGCCCCCAAAATCAATATTCAGAAAGAAGAACATTAAAGAAAATATATATTACTTTTCTGTCCTATGGAAGATAGATCATACAATCAGTGGAATTTTTCCTTCTCACTCCATGGCTACATTCAATCATAAACAGGAGAGATATTTTACCTGGGCTGCACTTTTTTGAAAAACCATCACATTGAAATGAGAAATGGAAATGAAAAACTTTCACATTGCTGATGTGAAAAGCAAATTAGAAGCAAATGGTGATAATTATAAAGCACAATTTTGTGTTCTGTATATGCCTAAAGGTAAAGTAGAGGGTAAAGAGTTGGAGCTGGTAAAGATGAAGATGGTGAGCTATCAGAAGAGTGGTAAGTTTCAGATGAAAAGGGGGTAACTACATCAGTGGTATTGGGTGTCATGGGGAAATTGTCTGAGTGTGATGAGTGAGTTATTTTGTTTGAGAGGAAACAAATAAAATTATTTAAGAATATTGTAAATGGTTAATTATCTTATATATGAAATATATTTATATATCCAAAAATATCAAGCACAAGATGATGAATGAATGACTATAGTAGAAGAAATCAGTCAAGTATTCAAATATGAATAAATGCAATTAATGGAAATAGTGACTGTTATAATGCTAAAGCATGTCATCCTATCTAATAAAAGACAAAAAGGGTAATTGACCATACCTTCTCAACGCTTCCCATTGGCTAATCAGGGCGATATGCAAATTAACC
>NW_005871066.1:10519831-10603711 GCF_000147115.1 Myotis lucifugus | reverse complement strand
AAAACGGCCCCGAAGCCGGCTGCGCAGCGGGCCCCTGGATCAGCGGGAGCCGGGAGGCCTCATGTGGGACCAGCGGGAGCCCCAAAGCCTCATGGCCTGGGATCGGCGGAGCCGCGAGGCCTGACGGCTGGGGGGGGGAGGAGGGCTCTGGCTGGAGCCCAGCCAGAGTGAAGGCCTGGGTCCCGGGTGCCAGAGGAAAACTGGTGCCAGCAGCCAAGGGAAGGGAAGGCCTTGCACGAATCTCTTCGAGCAACAGGCCTCTAGTTATAACATAAAAGCTAATCCCTCTCAAGTAGATTAATAAAAAGTTTTAAAATGCTCAAGGCCACTAATCATCAGAGAGATGTAAATTAAAGCTACTATGAGATATCACCTCACACGTGCCACAATGGCTACTATCACTAAATCTATAAACAACAAGTGCAGACGAGGACGTGGAGAAAAGGGAACCCTTGTGCACTGCTGGTGTGAATACAGACTGATGCAGCCACTGTGGAAAACGGTATGGAGGTTCCTCAAACAATTAAAAATGGAACTGCCATTTGACTGAGTGATCCTACTTCTGACAATATATCCTAAGCATCCTGAAACATCAATTACAATTAGAAAGAATATATGCACCTCTATGTTCATTGCAGTGTTATTTACAATAGCCAAGATTTGGAAGCAGCCCAAGTGCCCATCAGTAGATGAGTGAATAAAAAAGCTGTGGTACATTTACACAATGGAATACTATGCGGTTCTAAAAAAGAAGGAAATCTTACTCTTTGAGACAGCATGGATGGATCTGGAAACTATTAATCTAAGTGAAATAAGCCAGTTAGAGAAAGACAAATGCCATATGATCTCACTAATATATGGAATCTAATGAATAAAATAAACTGATGAACAAAATGGAACCAGAAGCATGAATACATGGAACGGATGTGGGAGCAGGGATGGGAGTGGTGACTGGATAAAGGGGGTGAAGGAATTAGCTAAAGAGCATATATGCATACTCATGGACACTGACAATAGTGTGGTGAAGATCAAGGAAGGGGGAGGTAGGGTGGGTGGAAGTGAGCAAAGAGGAAGGGGGAAATGGGGACACCGGCAATAATGTCAACATTAAAAATTTTTAATAATAAAAGAGAAACAAAAACTAGAGAGAACAAACAAAACAAAAATTAACATGACAGCCTTAAGTTCAATATATTGATAATTACCTTAAAAGTAAATGGTTTAAACACAACAAATAACAGTTGGATTGTTGGAGTTCTTTAGTGGAGGGATAGACGCATAAATCGATGGAACAAAATAATACCAAAATGAACAAAGATGCAAAAGCATTTCAGTGAAGGAAAGTTAACCTTTTCAACAAATGAATCTTTTTTGTTGTTGTTGTTACTCTTCACCTGAGGATATTTTTTCCATTGATTTTTAGAGAGTAGAAGAGGGGAGGAGGAGATAGAAACATCGATGTGAGAGAGACATATGGATTGGTTGCCTCCAAACGAGCCCCGACTAAGGGCAGGGATTGAACCTACAACCCAGGTACACATCCTTCACCAGGAGTCAAACCCTCGACCCTTAGCCCAACGCTCTAACCAGGGCTAAAAATGAATCGTGACCTAAGTCTCACACCTTATATAAAAATTATTTCAAAATAGATATGGATTTAGATGTAAAACCTTTAGGGAAAAATTACGGGATAAAATCTTTGTGATCCACAGCTAAGCAAAGAGTTCTTAGACCTGACATCAACATGCAATGAAAGGAAAAATTGACATATTGGATTTCTTCAAAATATAAAACTCTTGTGAAAGACCTTGTAAAGAGAATGAAAATACAAGCTGTGGGAGAGCATATTTTGAAAAACACATATTTGACAAAGATCATATAACAACTCTCAAAAGTCAATAATAGCCCTGGCCAGTGTAGCTCAGTTGGTTGGGTGTTGTCCCATGCACCAAAGGGTTGCCAGTTTGATCCCCAGTCGGGGCACATGCCTGAATTGTGGGCTTTACCCCCGTAGGGGCTGTGCAGGAGGCATTCAATCGATGTTTCTCTCTCTCTCTCCCTTTCCCTTCCTCTCTCTTTCTAAAAATCAATTAAAAAATCTTTTTAAAAAGTCAACAACAAAAATCCAAATAACCCAATAAGAAAACAAACAAAAAACATGAAAGGACATTGAAGAGGATATACAAATGGCAAACAAACACATGAGAAGCCATTCCATCCACATCATTTGCCTTTATTACTATGCAAATTAAAACCATAATGAGACACAACAATCTAGTGACACCACCAAATTCTGGATCACTAATGCATTGCTGGTGGGAATATAAACGGGTACAACCACTCTGGCAATTTCTTTAAAAATTAAACATTTAACTACTATTAAGATCCAGCTCTTATACTCCTGGATATTTATCCCAGACAAGACATATGCTCACACAAAATCCTGTACACAAGGATTCATAGCAACTTTGTTCATAATAGCCAATAATCAGAAACAATCCAGATGTTTTATTTAGTAGGCAAACAGTTAAAACAATCAGTTGTATATTTATACCAGGGAATACTGCTCAACAGTTAAAAGGAACAAACTATTGATACATGCAACTACTTAGATGCATCTTTAGAGAATTATGCTGAGGGAAAAATGCCAATCCCAAAAGGTTAGATGCTAAATGACTTTATTTATATAACATTTTTTAGACAACAAAAGTGTAGAAATAGATTACATAGTAGTGGCTGACAGGTAGATGGAGTAAGTGAGGGTGGAGGGGACGGGCTGTAGTGATGGAAGTGGTCTGCGTCTTGAATGTATCATGTCCGTGTCCTGGTTGTAATATTGTCCTATAGTTTAGCAAGAAGTTATCTTTGGGGGAAATTGAGTGAAGGGTACAGGGGGTTTCTATTATTTCTTACAACTGCATATGAATCCCTAGTACTCCCAAAAAAACATCTTTTAAAGCAAAATGCACAGAACCAGTAGAAAGGGAAAAATTGAAGATGACAAGAAAGAATGTGGGGGAGAAACTGGAACAGGGAGTTTTACTTGTCACTTAGGAGCTCTCTCTGGTGTTCCTGCAGTTTCAATTCCAATCCAGCTGTTTATTAAGAAGTTATAAGAGAGGAGATCTCCATTACATGGTGAGTCCTAATGCATCGAGTGGAGGCAGTAATTAAAGACGGAGAGTGACAAGTACAAACACAATTTATCTCTTCCCTCCTTGTGTTCTCCCTGATCAAGCCCTCACCCTAGAACAGCAGTTCTCAATCTTGATGCACATTGGGATTATCAAGGGCATTTAAAAAAAAAATATCAATGCCTGGTTCAACTCCCTGCCCACAGATGCATGGTTTAAGGTAGAGGTTAAATTTATACATGAAAGCAATTAACCTGGTTGTTAGTCCTCCAACACTGGGAAGTCCTCAGACTTTCCTGCCTGCCTCCTGGTCCTTTCAGCTACTGAACATTCCATGGTTTTTTAATTTTAATTTTCTGCCATAGAGCTTTCTAACCTATGCCATTCTCCTACACAGATCAATAAGGCTCTCCCTGCTCCTCTCTCTCTCTGTCTGTCTCACACACAACCCCAGTCTTCTTTCCCTTCTTTGCCTCATCAGTTTCCTTCAGATCTCTTTCAATGTTCACCTCCTCAGAGAAGTCCTTTTATGCTACCGTGAAACTCTCTTTCCCAGTACTTACCACAGTTACAATCTTACCATTATTTTATCCTTCTCTCATTTCTCTCCCACTAGAGCAGTGGTTCTCAACCTTCCTAATGCCGCGACCTTTTAATACAGTTCCTCATGTTGTGGTGACCCCCAATTTTATTGTCACAAATTGAACATAATTAAAGCATAGTGATTAATCACAAAAACAACATGTAATTATATATGTGTTTTCCGATGGTCTTAGGCGACCCCTGTGAAAGGGTCATTCGACCCCCAAAGGGCTCTCGACCCACAGGTTGAGAACCACTGCACTAGAGTGTAAACTCTATGAGGGCAGAAATCTCACCTGTGTTTGCTCACTATTTCATCTTCAGCCACCAGCCTGCAGCCTGATGTATTGCAGGTGCTCTATATAGAATTTGTTGCCGGAATGAACCAGCCAGTCTCTATTTAGAAACTTGGGGAATGTTCAGCAGAGGTAGAGGATGTCATAAAAGCAGTTGACTAGGAATGGTTCAGCTGAAAGCTAGTGAATGTGACCTTGGGCAGACCACTGAGTCTCCCTGGGGCTCAGTGTATGTATCTGTGAAAGAAGGATGGTCCTCAAACTTGGCTGCACAAGAAGGAGTGGGCCCCCATACAGATGTCCTCATTTAACTGGTTTGAGGTGGAACCCAGGCAGTAGACATTTTTAAATGTGATTGAATAGGCAGTGAAAGTTGAGAACCACTAGACTGGGCTCAGTGAAGTCTAAAAGCTGGCATCATTATAGAATTTTAGGATCATATAAAAGAACCCACCTCCTTTGGGGTCCACTCTCCTTTTCTGTTAGGATAATCTGCACTTGAAGGATACCACACCCATGATAACTCGGGGCTAGACACAAAGTGAAAGCTATTTGTAACCTGCCTCATCAATCCCCCCCCACCCACCACACACACACACTTCTTTCACTTTCAATAGTCGTGGTGTTCACCCTGCCCTCTCTCCAGACTTGGCCTGTGGGCACCCTATGGAGTGAGACTGTGGGATGGTGCTATGTGAGGTACAAGTAAATTGGAAATTAATTATAGACTTAAAGATAGAGCACGCGAAAATGTGCTCTTTTGATTATTAACTTTCTGATTTTCAAAATAACAGTTTAAAAACACATTTCCCATGCAAATGCCCAGAGGGATTAATCTGCGCTGAAGATTAATTCCCTGAGATATTTCACTCTTTAACAGTCTCCTGGTTTGGTTTTTAATTTTCGGCCCTAAGAATGAAGTCTGATGCCAAATTTCCTTTGTTGTCATTTTTTAGCTGTAATTGGCTCTAAGATATGAAAGGATTCGCTGGGTCCTGTGACAGTTATTCCTAACAGAGCAGAACCCTGTTCAAAGCGCTGGGATCACAAAATGCAAACCAGGAGAGAGCTTGTTAGCAGGCCTCTGAGAGGGAGGCTGCTCTGGAAGTCAAAGGCCAGGCGGCCCCCAGCTTCCTCCATGTTGTATTACTTTTTGCTGTTGTTTCCTGGGGTTGGGACATAAACCTCAGCTGACAAGTAGAAGAACTGGAATTATTAAGAAATCGTGCTTCAAAGGAATATGATTTTATTCTGCTAGGAAATTTGTTAGCGTAAGAAACAAAAGCAGTGTGAGGAGGGAGAATTGTTTTCGTCTACCTCTCAGCAGCCCAGGAGATTAAGTGCACCTCGGTAGTGGTCCGTTCACAGGATGTGTGAGAGCCGTGTGTGGAAAGCACCAGAACAATTTAAGTCTTGGGCAAGAAGAGTTGCCTGGTTTATTCTTGAGCAATGTAGGCAAATACATCTCCTCCTCTGCCTGTGTTGCTCCGATATTTCTTGCAGCCAGAAGAGTCCTCTTTGAGCACATTTTTTGGTGGCTCAGTTACTTACATGGTACCTCCCTGAGCATAACCGAACTATGAAACGATAGAGGCCTGAATGTACTTGCAGTAGGTTAGGCATAGAGAAAGCTTTTCAATGGGGGATCTGGAGGGGGGCAGGCAAGTGACTGGCTTTCTATTCTTCTGTATTGGGGAAGGAAGAGTAAAAGGTAGAAATTCCCCTCTCTTCACTTCCATCCTTCAGAACATAGCTCTGGCCATAATCCACCAGTAGTTCCTCTTTTAGAATGGAGGTGACCTTGGGGAGAATTAAACATTTTGACCATTCACACTTTGGTATGAATTATGTAAATTAGAAAATCAGGTCACTTTTCCTCCTCGGGAAAGTCAGCCATAAAGAGAGACTGAGAGTCTGGACAGATGAGGAGTGAGGTTGATTTCAGAGTGTAAAGAAAGAAGCTGTGAGTGGAGTCCAGGGTAGGGGATTTCAAATAGATAGAAGCAGTCTGAGAACTCGTAATGCCTGAGTATAGGAGTGAAGTCCAGGAGTGAAGGGTGTTATAGATAGGGCAGACTAGAGGTCATTTAAAATAAGGTTTATGTACTTTGTACATTGGCCTAAATTTAGCCATTGAACTATGTGGCCATGAAAAATATACTTCCTGCTACATTGGGTATATATATTGCTATAGGCAGTATACCTAAAAATTAGGAAGTATGACTTCTTTAGGAAGATGTGTGAGGTTGGTCAGTGTGTAGCCAACTTTCTTCACAGTCTATCTGGAGACTTGAACAGATTGTAGCACTACCCTCCATCCTTCCATTGGTTCCCTAAGGCCAGAGAACTCCACGCTGGGGTTCTTGTGTTCCCAGGACCCACAGAGAGTATCCACACAGTAGGCACACAGAAAGCATAAGACTTTTTTGCAAGACAGGTTTCTGTCTTCCAATCCATTTTCAGATCCTCAGTGTCTTTCCTAAAACTGATTTCTGGAGAGGGGACTTGCAATCAACAGGTCAAGGTCTTACACAGGTTCTTCTTTACCACTTCCCTTTCCCTGCTTTCCAAAAGAAAGGCTCTCACTCTTCCCAGGTCTCACTATGGTAGCCTCCAGAATGTTAAACAAAGGGACAACTGGAAATATTAAAGTTGGGTAGGCCTCCCTTCATCAAAGCACTTAGGTGGGGCATGTGTCTTGCTTGTCTTGGACACATTTCTAGTATAGCCCAAGCATGATGTTAGAAAGCATATATGTTAGTTCTTGTTGAGATGTTCTGAATTCCCATAGGGAAGGCAGTTTTTCTTTAATGACCTCATTTTTCTTATTTCCAACTATTTTCAAAGAATGTGTTGCTCTTGAGGGAGAGTTCTTTAAGAGAAAAGCATTACGAAGCATAAAAAGAAATATCGAAGATGACAGCACTTATTTCATTCTTGTAACAAACTCTTGGTAGAGCTCCATACCCTATCTACCTCTCTATCTGAAGTGAGGTGGCTGTCATAAAGATGCGTATTAACACATTTATTAGAACTGAAACATGAGGCCAAACTGTTCATAACAAAAAGTGAGGTTGTCAAGTCCACTGTTTGACAATAAGGACTGCTTTGCCAATTATCAAAGATAGGAAAGACATTTTCCCTAAATTGAATAAGCTATATCTGCAGCTCCAAAGTTTTGATAAAAATTTGTCATTATTAAAAAACCCTTTTTTGGAAAATTAGTATTGAAATTAACACTTGTTAATGCCTTACAAGCATATTTAGTTAAATATGATGCCTTTAAGTGAAAGAGAAAGAGGTATAATGAATAGTCATTTGCAAAATCTTGGTAAAATTTTTTTGGTACAATTCCCAGAACTTGATAAAGTTAATGCTACTAATGAATGAGTATCAGTTGCTTTTGCAAGGCAGGTTTCTGTTTTCCAAAATGAGTTGCCAGAGGTGGGGTTAGAGGTGGTGGGCAAATGGGTGAAGGGAGTCAAAAAACACAAACTTCAGTTATAAAATAAGGCCCGAGATGTAATGTAGAGAATGGTGATTGTAGTTAATTATACTGTATTTGATATTTGAAAGTTACTAGGAGAGTAGGTCTTAAAAGTTCTCATCATAAGAAAAAAATTTGTATTTAGTATGGTGATGGATTTAACCAGACTTATTCTTGTAGTGATCACTCTACAGTATATACAAATATCAAATCATGTTTGACACCTGAAATTAGTTATATGTCATTTACATTTCCATTTTTAAAATTAATTAAAAGATCTAAACATTAAAATTAATTTTAATAATTATTAATATTATTTTAATTAATTTCTTTGACACAATTTTTGATGAAATAAAATTTTACTAATTAAATTATTAAGTAATTTTCAGTTATAGGTCACCCTCTGGTTTTTGGTGAATAACTCAAAATCTGCTCAAGTAATTGGCTGGCATTATTATGACACAATCCCATCTACCCTTTTATGTGAGCAACATTTCAGTTTATGTCTCTATAAGTGAAAAATAGCAATCGAATTGATGATGAGCCATGCCGTCCTAATAATAAATATTAATCTAGGAATATATGAGCTAGATTAACAATGAGAGTAACAACAAAGCATTCACAGCTGAATTTCCAGGAACAGTTACTTTGACAATTTATCAAAATTTATAATCTACATATGTTGTTTTGATTACTTGTAAACTACTAATAATATTTATATGTTAATACTAATAATTACAATTTTTTTATTCAGAAGAAAACATTTAAATTTAATGCAGCCTTATATTAACAGGATCTTTTTTAAAAAAATTCTAATTTATAAACTCTTTTGTTGGTTTCAGATGATTATGATAGAGTAATCAGTAAGGTTTTCAAGAATGAAAATATATTATGTTTGAATAACAATTAATGGGGGAAGTGGAAAGCACATACAAGTTAAAGGATCAGATGAATAGTATAATTATTTCAACTAAGAATAGCTTGGGATTGTTTTTTTTTTAATGAATGATAATAAGTATCCAACTCTGTAGTATTTAAATTCCATTGGATATGTGGATATGTTTAAAAGAGTGGTAAGAGTTTTGTCTTAGAATACTGATATACTTCCTTTGTAACTGTTAAATTTCATAATAAAGAATTTTAAGTGTTAACTTGAAAATTGTGCAGTGGGGTACAGAGTTTTTCAAAATTTGAGGGGCTGTAATATCTGAGCCAAAATCTTTTAGAGACCCTTGTCTTAGAGCTTCCCTTTCTCTCCCAACAGAATTCTCCTCCTGTTCCTTCAGGACCCTCGCTGCTCCCTCCCAGCCTGACATGCTAGTGCTCACTTTGGTTGGGTGACTGTTAATCACTTACTCCTCCCAAAAGGCTTTGTGTTGTGCAAGGGTTTCCTGGAAATAATAACACGGCCTACAAGAATGGTGTTAGGGTGAGGATTTTCAGCCATGAACAAAGGCATGTGAAGTAAGAGGGAAAATTTAGAAGTCACCTGGGTGTTTTGAGCTCTGCTAAGCTTCTGTGATGGCAGGTAATCCTGGACCATCAGGAGAGCCCAACCAGAGGCAGCAGGCACTGGCAACTCGGTGGGTCAAATAGAATTTGGGTTAAACTCATGATTGAGAAAATTAAACTCACTAGATATGTGTTGCTTTTTATATTTTCATGGTATTCCTGGCAGTGCCCACTACAGTATTGTGATAGATGTATATATACACCCAAAATATGATTGAAACTAGTTTAGGTAGGAGTAGAGGAGGGAAGCAAGTTTGTTTTTTTACATTGCACCAAGTCCTCCCCCAAAAGAGCTCTGTGTCAAGAAAATACTTTTGGTGTGTGTGTTTTCTCATTACAAAAAGCAGGACAAAATCATGGCTTTAATGTCTATGTTGACTATTAATTTTATGTTGCCTGGGAGCCAAAGATAATAATTGGTGCAGAGGAGACAAGCCAGCTGTGCACAGAGGCCTCCGTGTGCTCCTGGGAAAACAACTGTAGATGATGTATTGAGGGATGGTCAGGAGCATCATTTTTACAAATGCACGATTGTAAATTATAAATGTGGTTGTTCTTGGCAATAGTGGAATCCATCCTTCCTGTTTGTCTGGACTTCTGCAATTGTCAAGGTCTTGCTGAATGTTAAGATATCGGCTTACTGGGGGGGAAAATAGTGTGTGCCAGGTGAAAATAATTTTATGTAACATAAGATATGGTTCCTAGCCTCAAGAAACCTAAAATCCACCTAAATTGAGGGATTTGGTCTTTAAAAAATGAGAGGCAGTACAAACAAGTCTTTATTGTCATTTGTCCTGTGCTATAGTTCATGTGAAGAGGTGTTCATTTGGAGCTAGGCCCACGGGGGATGTTTTATGGCATGGACCGGATTTAACTGGGGCCTTGAAACAAGGGTAAGACTGATAAAAGTGGAGAATCAACGGGATTTTCCAAGTAACAGAAAAATGCTCACAGAGTCTTCAGGGAATAAGTATTAAACAGGCTTTTTAGCGCAGTGAGTTTGAGGGGAAGTGGTCAGGACAGAATCATCTGCAAAGTATAGATATAGATATAGATATAGATGAGATAGAGATATATAGATATATAGATATAGTGTATGTGTATATACATATATGTGAGCTTACTTTCTAAATGTTAACTCAACTTTATATAAAGTATGCTTTCCAAATTGATCCTGGTTTATTGCACCTTCCTGAGTGATAATAACCTACTATTCCTGAGCCCCTCCTATATGCCAGGCGCTGCAGTAGGCCCTTTAAGTAAATGCATTATTTGTAAGTCTAATGATATCATGTAGTAAATTTGTCTCTGGGCTATATAAAACAAATACACTAGAGCAGTGGTCGGCAAACTCATTAGTCAACAAAGCCAAATATCAACAGTACAACGATTGGAATTTCTTTTGAAAGCCAAATTTTTTAAACTTAAACTATATAGGTAGGTACATTGTTATTAATTTAATTAGGGTACTCCTAAGGCTTAGGAAGAGCCACACTCAAGGGGCCAAAGAGCCACATGTGGCTCGCGAGCCGCAGTTTACCAATTATGGCACTAGAGAATCTAAAAAATTGTCTTTTTTTTTTTAACCTAAGTATCCATAAATGAATGGTTGGATGAATGGATAAAGAAGTTGTGGAATATCCTATATAATAAAACCCTAATATGCAAATTGACTGAACAGCAGAATGACCAGTGGAATGACTGGTCGCTATGATGTGCACTGACCACCTGGGGGCAGACACTCAACGCAAAAGGTGCCCCCAGCCTGCAGGCCCCAACCAGCTGCAGCGGCAGGGGGCAGGGCCAGCAAGCTGGCAGTGCCAGGCCAGCCAAGGCAGGTGCGAGCAGGGGCTCCAATCACCCCACCAGTTGCCCCACAGATTGGCCCTGATTGCCAGCCAGGCCTAGGGACCCTACCCGTGCATGAATTTCATGCACCGGGCCTCTATTCAGCCACACACAAAAAGAGGAAATCCTATGATTTATGACAACATGGGTGGACCTTGAAGGCATTATACTGAGTGAAACAAGTCAGACAGAGAAAGACAAATAGTGTATGATGTCACTTACCTGTATGATGTCACATACACCAAACGTAGAAAAAGAGATCAGATATGTGGAGGTAGGTAAGTGGAGGGAAGGAAAATGGAGGAAGGTGGTCAAAAGGGACAAACTTACAGTTATAAGAAAAGTGCTAGGCATGTAATGTGCTACATGATGATTATAGTTAACAGTGCTGTATGATATATAGAAAAGTTGTTAAGAGAGTGGATCCTAAGAGTTCTCACAGGGAGAATTTTTTCTTTTTTTTATTGTATCTATATGGGATGATGGACATTAACCAAACTTGTTGTGGTAATCACTTACACTATATGTAAATCAAACCATCACATTTCTCAGTGGATAGAGCGTTTGCCTGTGGACTGAAGGGTCCAGGTTCAATTCCAGTCCAGGGCACTTGCCCGGGTTGCTCCCCAGTAGGGGGCCATGCAGGAGGCAGCCAATCAATGATTCTCTCTCATCATTGATGTTTCTATCTCTCTCTCCCTCTTCCCTTCCTCTCTGAAATCAATAAAAATATGTTTTAAAAAAGTATCATGCTGTACACTTAAACTTATGCAGTAATGTGTGTTGATTATTTTTCAATAAAACTGGGAAATAAAGAGTGTTTTCCAACTCTTATACTGAAAGAAGACATTTCTTAGGACTAGGGAGAAAAAGTTATATTAATTAGTTTTTCCTTTACATTTATATTGTATGTGTTATAACAGTGTGAAATGTATAAAGTACAACTTATTTCATAACCCATTAACCAAAGCTGGTGTTGGCTCTTACTATTCCCCGTTCTATCCTCTAGTCTACAGTCCAGGCATATTTTCTATTTTCCCATAAAATTTATTATAATGAGTGTTTGATATACACATAGCCACTTAGTATACCCTCTAACATGGAGGTAGATTGTTGCTCTTTGGCAGTCCAAGACTTTTGCTGTCTTTATTCCGGCTTGGTAATAGAGTAACAGAGTGTCTAAAGTGGTAATAATCCTCCAACCTGGCTTGCATGGCTGAGGAGAGTTTAAAACATTCAGATTCATGGTACTCATCCCAAACATATTAAGGAAGAGTCCCCCAGATCCATCTCAGAAATCAATGACTTAATTTTTTTCTTCAAATGGTTCTGATGCAGTCAATCAGAACAGCGGTTTATGAACAGGTGTTTCAGAACCCTTTCTACCAATTAATATAATAACACCTTGGTGAATTTAACAGGACTGCTTTTCTAGTTTTCCCTAATACTCCAGCAGTATTGTATTTCTGTTGTGTTAAATAGCAGTTATAGATACGGATGTGGGGTCTTGTCACAGAACATAGCAGAGGTAGATGCAAGGATGAGGACAGGAGTTGAACAAGGCAAGTAAAGACCAGGAAGGAGATTAGCGACAATGAAGGGGACAGGATGTATACCTAACACAGACCCTGGAGCTGAGGCATGGCCCACACTGACACAAGGAGTCAAGTTCACAGGAAGACAGCTAAGGAAGGCCAGGCAAAAGCCCCTGAGTTAAGGAGATCTCTGTCCCAAGAAGTTGAAGCTTACAGCCTCTACCTCAGAGAAAGCCAGTTCACTTAGTGATTTTATGGGAAGTCAGCAAGTGGCCCTTCTGGTCCTAACATTAATGAAATGATCTGCTTATAGATCTATTTCTTCCACCCAGCTTGGAGCATCTAGAGGGCAAACCTGGTGTCCATCTCTCGCTGTATCCACAGGCCTAACAAGAAAAAAAAAAGTACATTTTTAATTTTGGAACATTATTTATAACACTACTTTGAATAGAGACCAAGAATAATGGGAATGTTTTAATTCTGAGTTGTATTTGGCCTATACTACTTCAGATTTCTTCCAAAATTTGTAGGTTCTATGCTTTCCATAAAATACTCTTGCAGTCCTATTCATCTCAACCTAATTATTCTTTTTTATTCTCAGCAGTATGCTTAAAAAAAAAGGTTTTATTCATTTTTTCCCAGTTTGGCTTCTGCAGTGCTTCATACCATTGCAAATTATATACACCCAGTTTTTCTGCTGTAATGTTGGCTTCTTACAGAAGCAGAATGTGCTGTGGCCATATGCATCGTTGTAGAAATATGAAGGTGGTGCCGATTTAACAGCTCCCGCAGCTTGTGTTGGAGTAACAGTTCCACTTAAAGTAGTGGTGGGTGTGTTTGTTTCCCGCTCAAGAGTTGAGCTCCTTAATGTGTATCACACTTCTTAAATCTCAATATGCTGCTCACTGTTTTAGCTCCAAAACCCACTACATTCAAATCATCCCAAGAGGAGCAATTCCTTCCCTTTCCAAACTGCTCATGTCACCAATTCTATATGCACTTATTCCACTCCTAGTGGAACATACTGACGTCTACTAGGCATTGGAAATCTGAAGATTAGCAGCCTCAGTGTAAACCAGCGGTTCTCATCCTGTGGGTTGCGACCCCTTTAGCGGTCGAACGACCCTTTCACAGGGGTCACCTAAGACCATCCTGCATATCAGATATTTACATTATGATTCATAACAGCAACATTACAGTTATGAAGTAGCAACGAAGATAATTTTGTGGTTGGGGTCACAACATGAAGAACTGTATTTAAAGGGCCAGAAGGTGGAGAACCACGGGTGTAAACATATATGAAAACTATTTAAGGAGCCTTCTGGACCTCCTGGATTTATGATTTTCATGGACATTATTTTACTAGGGTAAGGAGGATACTTTTGGAAGTAACAAAAACCCAAGTCAATGAATTTAAGCAAATGGAGAAAGTGTTGGTTCATGTATCAGAGAAGACGGTTCATGTATCAGAGAAGACTGCTGAGGTAATTCACAGGATTGAAAGAAAAGCTTAAGGATTCAGGCTTGAGGGACTAGTTCAGAGGAATGGCCTGGAGACCTCTGTCTTTAACTTCCCTTGACTCTGCTTGTTCTCCTTGGCTTTATCCTGCAGGTGCAGAGGCTGGGTAAAAAGAGTAGCAGGGGTGTGACTTTAGTTGAAGAGTCTGGGAAGGCCTTTCCAAGGAGATAAAACTGGGAGGAGATGAGAGCACCAGCCGTGCACAGACCTGGGAGCAGAACATAAAGTCAGAGGCCTTGAGGTGAGGAAAAACTTGGTGTGTTCACACCAGTGTGTCTACAGCAGCAAGTGGTGGGCAGTGAGGTTGGAGAGGTGGGCAGGGGCAGATACAGTAGGGTCTTGTAGTCCATGGCAAGAGTTGTATTCTAAATGTAAGGGGGCCTTGGCTGGGTGGAGTGTCATCTCTTACACCAAAAAAGGTTGTAGTTCAGGGCACATATCTAGGTTGCATATTTGATCCACAGTCGGGGCATGTCTCTCACCTCTCTCTTTCTCTCTTTATTATTTATTTATATTTTTATTGATTTCAGAGAGGAAGGGAGAGGGAGAGAGAGATGGAAACATCAATGATGAGAGAGAATCATCCATCAGCTGCCTCCTGCACACACCAGGCTTGTGCCCCTGACAGGAATTGAGCCCAGGACCCTACAGTCCTCAGGCCAGTGCTCTATCCACTGAGCCAATGCTCTATCCACTGAGCCAAACCAGCTAGGGCTCTCTCCCTCTCTCTCTCTAAAATAAAAACGTAAAATCATTTTTATCCTCTGGTGAACATAAAAAAAAAATGTGGTGAGGAGCCATGGAGGACTTAGGACATGGCAGTGGTGAGATCTAGTTTCAAACTTGTATAGGATCTCTCTGGTTTCTGTTTCTGTCATGGACTGAATGGCCAGAATAGGAGCTGAATGATTGGGTAGGAGTTCATAATAGCTTGTCCTCAGGTAGTACAGTGGAGATGGTGTGAGATATGGACAAGTTTGGGAAACATTTTGAAGGGCAATGCACTGGATTGCAGGCCAAGGGGAAGAGAGTTTCAATAAGAAGAAGGTAATAATTACTGTTAAGAATCCCTAAAATAGGGCGAGTGAAGACCATAAAGGCCTTGAATTGGACAATGGGTCAGTTTCTATTTTTAAATATAAGTAAGAATATCAGTAGTGATCTTTGAGAGAGGTGTATGTAGAGTGTTGGGAAGAGAGCAGGACAGCAAAGGAGTGAGGGAAGGATGGGTGATGAGGAAGGTCAGGCAACAGACCCAAGACAACTCCTTTGAAAGTCTTGGCCTCAGTTAGACTCTGCAGCTTACTTTGTCCTCAATTATAAGTCTGAATGCAGAGGAAAATTCACTTCTCATCTTCTGAACTCTAAGGATTATTAATTTACTTCTGACTTGCCACCCAATACAGGATAGCCTGGGACTCAAACTACAACAGCGCAGAAACTGTACTTTTAAAATCCAAAAAGGGTGACTATATTTACTTAAATGAAAATCATAAATCAAAGTTTATGCATGGTTATCTTTAGGGACATTGATCTCTATTTTCCTCCATCTTTTGGAAATGGTTGTTTCAAATTAATTAAACTCTCAAGAGCAGAGGGTTCATGAAGAAGGCTGATAATTAAATTAATAGCTCCTTAGACCTTGTGATACATTTTTCACATTTTTTACATCAGGAATTCTGTTGGTTTGATCATTTCAAATGGATTGGTGTTTTCCTTTGGGGTTCAGCGGTCATCAGGGGATTTCTCAACATATTTCAAAGCAATTGGGCGAATTGCTATGGTTGGTAGAAACATATACAGGAGCAGGAGGACTTTGCAGTTATGTAAATAGGGTCATTTAGCTTCCTCTGGGAGAATAAGGGGATTGAAACCAAATTTGCTGAGAAGGATTCACAGGCATCAGTAAAAGGATTTTGCCTTCCTTTTTGCCCCAGGCAGATAAGCAATTTAGAAAACACCTACTGCATGCTCAGGACTGTGTGGTGCAGGCAGAATCATTCTCTCTGTATCAACAAGGGAAGAGCTGATGGAGTGAACAAGTTGAGCACAGAAGAATCAGGGATAAACAGTCTAAGGGAATGTATAATGAAGGGCTAAACCATGTGCAGCAAAATATGTTAAAGAATGTTCCAGTGTCACATGGGGTTATTTATTGTTCCCTGGGAATACCAGGCCTTTTCAGGATTATGAAAGGTCAGTTGCAACTAACATATTAATTAAGAGAGTCATAGTTATGTAGATTCCATACCCTCACTCCCTGTCTTCTTATTTTCTAGAGCACAAAGTCCAAACACCTTACTGTAGCATCCAAGATGTATGGCTGAAGATTGTTTTGTGGTGTAAAGGATAGGAAACCCAGTTCAAACTGGCTTTGGCAGAAAAGGAAATACTAGTATATTCACTCATGTAACCAATCTAGGGGTGGTTCTATTTTTATACATGGTTGGATCTAGGAGCACAGTTTCTCCCAAGCTCCCAGTGAAGCCTTCTCCTTCATTGCCTCCAGTCCCAGACTCTACATGTTAGCTCCTGACAGCTCCAGGCTCACAGTCCAGTGGACAAAAAGCTTTCTTCCCCAGAGGTCCGGCAGAAGGTTCATTGCATCTCTTGTTTCTGATTGGATTGAACAACCATGTCTGAACCAGTGACTGTAGTCAAAAGGATATGATACTATGATTGGCCAGATCTTGTTAACATGGCTCCCCTTGGAGATGCTTGTGCTGTCTTTAGGTCAGTAAAACAATATAACTTAAAAACAAGATTCCTCACTTGGGCCTAGGGCTCCCAGCTTCATCTCTTGCAATTCCTTATCCAGCCTCCAGTGTTTCAATCACAAGGAATTAATTCCTGTTCCCTAAGAACCCCAGGCCCTTTTCAAGATTAAGAGGTCATGTCTATGCAGTCCCCATGGCCTGTGATGTCATTTCTTCTCTTCAGAAAAACTCTGTCTGTTCAAGATCCAGTTCCTGCCTGACCTGAGCTGGCAAAGGGTCCTCCAGGAAGTGTGATTAAGAACATATATCAGTCCTGGCCAGGTGTAGCTCAGTTGGTTGAGCATCGTCCTGTGCACTGAAGGGACACCAGTTTGATCCCTGGTCAGGGAACCTGCCCAGGTTGCAGGCTCCATCCCTGGTCAAGGTAGCTGATGGATGTTTCTCTCTGGCATCGATGTTTCCCTCTCTCTGTGTCCCTCTCCCTTCTCTCTCTAAAATCCACCAAAACATTTGTTCTTAAAGATATACCTCAAATATTGGGAATTACACCCTCTTCAGTAAAAGTAGCATCAGGTGGTTCCCATCTCCTGTGACCATCCCTCTTTCTCTAGAGAAGGCAGAAAATCATGCTGAAAGATTTGGCCCACAGTTTGGGGGCCAGATTAATTGGGGAGGTAGCTGGAGAGGGCCAGGCTGGTTCTTCAGCTGGCCTGGAGAATGGCATGGTGAATCAGAACAAGAGTGGTCAGTATCTGTGTGGGGTCATCCCAGAAACGGCTGACTCAGCATAGAGGATGGAGATCTTGGGTGGAAGCCTAGTGTCAAGCCAAACTGGGGTGAACTAACAAGGCCAATCTGAGACTGAGGCTCAGGTAGAATGAGTCATGCTCTGAAGATAAGCATGGCAAGAGTGCGACAAAACTGGCCTATGTGAAGGTATTGCTTTGACTGCTTATCACCCAAAAATATGCCTGTACTGTGTTTTTATCTTCCTAGTCTAAATGGTTTGTACAGCCTCTGTTGGAATGTTAAAAGTAGTGTAACATCTGAAAGGGGGCGGGAGTTTGGCCCTGATATTTGGAAAGAAAAGATATTGAATAATCGTTATTATGACTTCAACTCAGAGTTTGACACTTGGCCTCTTAGTTCTAGACCTACATCATTAACATCCCACCGAAGTGAAAATAAGTTAATTCTCATAGAATTGCAGAAGATAAGATATTGGTTCTATTTTCCGATGACTCCAATATAACCCAAAGCACTTTGCACTAGCAGCCACGTGGATTTTATGGCCACAACAGCGAGCATATGGCCTACAGAGTGCTTTCCTCCCCAGCAGTTATATTTCCAGTATACCCAAGGCCAAGTGCAGCCACAGCTGTAATTGGCAGACAGCTAACACGGCTGGTGTTTGCTTGTCCTTGTAAAATTGAGCATGACAAGCCAATGAGGGGTGGAGCTGTGTCTGTTGTAAATACATTTAGAATTCAAGAAAAGCAAAATGTAGATTTGAGAATTTGATTTGTGAAGCTCATAACCATTCATTTCTTAAACATAGTTCATTAAACTTAACAGTTGTGTGACTCTGAATTCACAGATGACGACTGCAACATATTTTGGGCAATAAATTCCTAGCTGCTTTAAGAAAAGGGGCTGATTTAACAGTGTATTGTGGAGTCGTAATAGAAGTACTAAAATCTGTCTCTCTACCTCCAAGGGGTTTGTTTTAAAGGTTTAGATTGCAACAATAATCATTTCTCTAATCCTTCACTGTGCAAGCAAGTCCGAGTCAGAGGCAGTCATTTACTTGTCTTGTAATAAAAAGTAATTTATAGTACATGATATCGATTTACATTTATACTTTCTCTCCGTGGCAGTGGCATAATATTCTTTCGTTATTCTAGTGGAAAGTGCTTTACAATTATCTGATGTCTGAAACAAAAATATTGCTTGCATTTAAAAAATAACAGTTCTGAAAGTTGGAGCAGGGCCTGGAATAGGTCTGAGTTACAAAGTCTAAGTCGGCACCGAAGGATGCCCACTTAACATTTGCTTCTTGCGCTAAATACCGCTGATGGATGTTCTTATGACAATTATTGCATCTCTTTTTATTTGGTCTTATTTTTGTTGGTATTGAGTATTCCTTTTTTTCCCCCTCTACAGAGATGTCTAGACAGATCAGCTCACTTTGTCTGCTGAGAACTTCAGTGAGCAGTAGGACTCCAGTGAAGATATAAGCAGCTATCACAAGCTAACAACCCAAACATCAGTTAACCACTAGATAAAATAGGAGTGGGCAAGGGCCATTGGGTCTGAACTGAGTATTTTCCCAGTGGGAGGGTTAAACTTCTGCTGATAAACACAATCAGGATTCTGATTAACTTTGTGGTGCAGTGTTTACATAATCCTGTCATTGCCTTGAAAAGAGAATCTTACATTCAGAAATGCTTCAAAGGCAATTGTTTCACTTTTTCCTGAAACCTGAGACCCATATAGAGATAGCCTGGTTCACCCTTTATCTACAAGCATATTTTTTAGGGATCCCGTCATATGTACAACAAAGGAAAATCATTTATTTTGTGGGTATTCATAAGGGTCACAAACTCAAGAGTATATATGGAAATACCATATTTCTTTATTTTTCAGTTAATGATTGAGTTCTGACTTTGTGATACACCACATTTTGCTGAACTATAGCCTCAGCTATCCATGGGGCTCTGCCCATCGTGGTTTTGCTAAGGTGCTAGGAGTCAGGATAGCCCCCGTAGCTCTCAAGCATCTGTCCCTACATTATCCCAGTCCGTGTCATCAGTACATTGATTAGTTTTGTCTTTTTTAAAAAATATATATTTTATTGATTTTTTACAGAGAGGAGGGGAGAGGGATAGAGAATTAGAAACATCGATGAGAGAGAAACATCGATCAGCTGCCTCTTGCATGCCCCCTACTGGAGATGTGCCTGCAACCATTGCTAAGGTGCTAGGAGTCAGGACAGCCCCCGTAGCTCTCAAGCATCTGTCCCTACATTATCCCAGTCCGTGTCATCACTACATTGATAGGTTTTGGTTTAACACTGGGCACCCAAGAAACTGTCAAGGCTGGGAGTTCTGAGCCTTGATTTCTCCTAGGTTCTGCCACTTCTTCTTGGTACTGCCAGGGAGTAACTCAGAGACTCGAATGCACAAGGAACCATGTATCTCTCTCCCCTTTCCAGCCCAGATCATCTGATTTTTGCCTTGGAGAATTTTTGCCTTTCTCCCTATTCCTATTAGAAGCCTGCACATAGACGTCCCTTTCTTCTTCCTCTAACCCTGGGGAATCTATTTTTATCTTAGGGAATCCTTCTCTCTTTTTATATTTTCCTCTCACAAGTTCCCTTATCTCCTTATACTCCATTAATCTCAATGGGCTTTTGCTTCTGGAAACAAAAGCCAAGAAGGGAAGTTTCTTTGTTTTTTTCCTTGAAGAGAAAGAGAAAGTATACTGTGAAAATGATAAATGACTCTCACAGAAAATTATCCTAGCATAGACATATGCATACATTCTCAAAGGCAGATGCCTGACTGATTCATTTTTGCACTGGGCAAAAAAAAACTAGGCAATAGGACCTGCAAATATTATACATTAATTAATTTATGAATTTGTCACAGTGTCCAAGGTAAAAGAGAAACTGGGTTTAATGTGTCAATGAGGAGAGAGGGTGGAGAGAGGATCAGCTTCCTGGAATTCTTCCAAGGACTCTGTGATTGTCAGGCTTCCACTTACAAATTATACTGTTTTACCCATATGATTATATAAAATTCAATTACTTCTATAGCCATTTTTAACCTATTAGCATTAGCCAAATCCTCTACATTAAAACATTTTTATGGAGGTCCATAATTATAAATAGAAACAAAAGAACTATGAACCTTCTCCTGGCCTCTGTCTGCACTGGACTTGTGTGACCGCTTTTCTTTGAAATGATCTTCTTCCTTGGATTCCATAGAAGTGCTCCTCTTGGTTCTCCTGCCTTTGTCATCTCTCCTCCTTGAAATCTTTCATGTGCATGAGCACCCCCATTTGTGTGCTCCATAGCACCTCACACTCAACATTTCCAAAGCAGAATGCCTCAACTTCTCTCCCATTGGCCTGCGTCCCTCTTTATGGTCCTTTTTAGCATGGAAACATCCCTGCTCCTTAACCTTGACCAGCCCTACCCTGGCACACAAAATCAACACCAATGCTAAGTAGTTGCTACGGCTGCTCCAGATTTACTCCCCATCTCCTTGTTATTACTGTCATCCAACTGGCTCTGGGACTCCAGGTTTGACTGGAGTTGTACTTCTGATCCAGTTTGGTACTCTTTGGTCTTCCTTTTTGCTCCTTGGACTTCAACTTTAATACCTGACTCTGTCTCTCTGATTGCATTGTCCCCTGCAATTTTGGAAGAAAACTTCCTCAACTTGTCAGGCTATCTGGTCTGCCCTCCACTGGTGAACGATGAGCCAACCTCCTAACTTTCAGACTTGGCTTGGCTTTTGCTTTCCTTCACCTCCTCACATGGAGTTAACCACAAAGCCATCATCAAACCTGTTCCGGACTCTCCTTTATCCCCCTGCTGACACTGCCTTCACTTAAGCTCTCATCCCCTCTTCCCTGGATTATTCAAACTTCCACATGGTCTCCAAGCTCCTAGTTTGTTCCCCACATTTGTAGCCAGAATGGTTGTTCTAAAATGCAGTGCTGATGATTCCTTTGCTTAACATTCTTCAGCAAATATTTGCAACCCTGATATATCTTCAGAAAATAAGTCATGAAACATTTCAAATATATTGATTTTGGCTTCAACTCCAGAGATGGTAATTCTGTGGGTCTGAGATAGGGCTATTGCATCAGTGTGCTGAGAGGCCTTCGGGAACTGTGATGTGCATGCAGCCTCCTTAGCATGGCCCTCCAGGTCCACCAGGGCCTGCCTCTAGCCACATTCCCATCTCACCGCCTGCTCCGGGAGACCTGAGGGTGCCTCTTCCCTTTCTGTATCCTGGGGCCTGTTATAGCTTTGATGTTTATTGACATTAACTGGACAACTGCAGGATGACAGCAAGTATTATCAAAGAACCAGAGCTATTTTTGAGGTCATTAAGCATCCTGGAACTAGAACTTAAAGGATTCCTTTGTCATTGTTCAAACTGTAATTCAGTGCATTCCTGTTCTTAATCCCGTGTTCAGTGCTATTTCTGCAGGGTACTAGACAAAATAATTCCTCACCTTACTTTGTATTTACACCTTTAAAGTATTTATGGAGTGCTTTTATGTCCTCACTTAGTCATCACCTAACTAAGCGGTATGCATTTTGCTTCCACACTATTAATTTAGAAAGCCATTTCTCTATAAGGTGATAACTGAACCTGAATTATTCCATTCTTTTATGTACTAGTAGTTCCTAAATGGTGGGTTTTCTGCTTTGAATAGCTAGAGTGTAAGCCCATTGAGTATAGCAATTATGACTTACAATTATGACTTCAGCTTCATTGTTACCGCTCCCCTGCTTGGCCCAGATCAGGGCATAAAATATAGGGAAGTGAGGGCAAAGGAGGGAAAAGAAGGTTTACCAATACTCCCACTGTGTCATTTTTTTTGTCTTGTTGACCCATGTATAGATGTTCATTACTCCTACCACCGGCTGTTTTAGTTATCAGTATTTCCAATTGAACTGCAAATAAGCTTATCCAGGGTGCCTTATTCTTTGGTAATAGGAAACCTAGGAGAAAATGGAATGCTTTGAATTCTTCTGCAGCTCTGGAAAAGGTTGATTACATCATATAACTTGAGAATTTGCCAAAAAATCCAAACGATGCCTCTATTAAGTAGAATAAATTGTCATTCTCAGTCTGTAATACAAGAAGTTGCATTTGGCTAAAATCTAATGAAATGTACCAAAATGCAATTCCCAAGGTGTCAGAACTGTACCCTTCATTTGATTCTGTGCATGCCCATGTAGTAGCTGGAAAATATTCATTAAGTTTCTATTACTGATTGAAATAATTCAGGACCCACTTCAATAAATCCTTGATAACTCATAGACACCCTCTGCACCAACAGCCCCCTCAAGCATCCAGTTCTGCTCTCAATACAGGTGTAAGTGGAAAAGGGTTTTTACCAGCAGAATGGTAACCCTTGGGACCTGCAACAGTGAAAGCCACAGAACACCTAAATTTCAGGTAGAGAACACTGTGATTTGTTGTTAGGCATATTAGAAAGAAAAAAGCCCTGTGCCAGTGGAGAGATGCATCAGGCTAGTCTTTGAGAGCTAAGGAACATGGGTGAAGAGTGGATATCTGAAAAGACAAGAGAGAAGGAATGCATAGACATGAGAGTGGCGAATGTTTAAAGCAATAGCGATACCAAGCTGTAGAATTCATAATTTTGTTATAGATGTTGGGATGGAAGCCATGGAAAGAGAGAAGAGAATAGTTAGGTTGAAGGAAAGTTGGAAGCAAGTGGCTTCAATACACACCTTAGTGGCCCCTGGAGCCAGCTGTGTGTTCATTAGCACAGTTAGTGCAGCTCTGCCATCTGGAGGGACCATCACTGCGCCTAAAGGACCTCCTTAAGAAGCTACATCATCTATACACTCGTCTGCAGCCATAGCTGCATGGAAAGCAGAGTAAATTATACATAATCATGAAGAGGATCCAAACTCAAATAAAAATAAAATAAAATGGTATTTAGTTTTTTTCATATATATATATATATATATATATATATATATATATATAATTTTAAAAGATTTTCTAATTTTAAAAATATTTAGTATAAATCCTCAAACAAGAAAAACAAAACAGAAACACACACCAAGTCTTTACTGAAAGTGCAGACACTGTAACCCCAAGCTGCAATAAATTAAGATGGAAAGCAGGTGTATGTTAGTGGACAATGAAGTCAAATTTTGATTAATCCATATATCATTTTTAAAAATCCATGTATCTTTTAATGATTAACCCAGCCCATGTGCCTAGGAATATTTGTGATTTCATCTCCAAGCCAATTTGAATTTTCCCCCCAAGTACAGTTTCCCAGATCATTACATCAAATCTTCCCCTAAAGTTAGAATAAATAATTGACTCTTTCTCAATATCAATTAAAGTTGTTCTGTCAGAGGAAGCTATAGATCTAATCTTCTGTGATCTGATCTTGCTCAGAAAACATAAAACTTTTGACCTCTGGCTCCTCACATCTTTCCCCTCGAGTACCAGCCTCAAGTTTTCTATTTAATTTAATAATTTCACACTGATGATAAGAGGCCTCTATTGCTTATTTCCCCTCTATAGCCTGTACTTTTATTTCAGAATGGTGACAAATTAAGCTTGCATATACACAAAAACTCTTCCACTAGTTTTTTTCAAGTCAATACATTTATAATAGAATGCACCAAAAGTACCAAAGAATGTCAATAATGGGCAATAACATTAGGCTTAAATGACCATTAATTTCATCCTTCTCCTATATACTTTTAGGTAATCCTTGCTATCAATGTTGTGGACTATGTAATCTCCCAACTTTGGCTAACCTTTTTTAAAAAAATATAGTTTTGTTGATTTCAGAGAGGAAGAGGGAGGGAGAGAAAGATAGAAACATCAAGGATGAGATCGAATCATTGACCCCTGCCTTCTGCATGCCCCACACTGGGGATCGTCCACGCAACCCAGGGATGTGCCCTGACCAGGAAGCGAACCGTGATTCCTTGTTCATAGGTTGACGCTCAACCACCGAGCCAGACCAGATGGGCAACTAACCTTTTTTTTTCGGTTGCAGAAGGTGCTTCTGTCACTCAGGATGTGAGGCTAAAAAGGAATTTTAACTGTTGAACCCTCGCAGCGTCTTTAATGAGCCTAGCTGATCTTTAACCCAATAAATTGGTGGCCCATCTGTTCGAGGAGCTGGACTACTGCAACTGTTTGGCTCGCTTCACAGAAGGCATTTCAACACAGTCTCCATCTGGTCACGGCTGCTGGCTAATCTAAAAAGAGACTTGGGGACATGGGGAGAGTGACATTTGTAGTTAACAGTAATTGTTTGTAAAAGCTCTCAGCTTCTCTTCATGTTTTCTCCTACTTCTGACACTTCCATTTCCCATGAAGGACTTTTAGAAAATGAGGTTATCCGTAGACTCTAGACTATTTATAAGAAAGATATCCTCGTGCTAAGTCATCCTCAGTTAGGCAACCTTGGTTTTGCTTGTTGCTTGTTTGTTACCCCTCCTACTCAATTGTGGGTTCCAACCATTGTTTGACTTTCCTAGGTACATTGCCCACATCTGAGGCACATGTGATGAAACAGGGTGATCTCATTAAGCCTGCATCTGAACCATCACCCAACCTCTCTAGCTGTTTTATCTGTGTTCATGATTGATAAAGGTTGTATGTGTAAATCCATGATGCATCTGTCAGCTTTGATTAACATGGATAAAATTGTTGGATTCCCTACTTCATGGATGTGAACATTTGAAATGAATATAATCATATATAGATGAAGGATTATCATCAGTGACACTCCTCTCAATAAACTAAATCAAGATGACACTCTCACCCTGGTCAGGTGGCTCAGTTGATTCGAGTGTCATCCCATACACCAAAAGGTTGCAGGTTTGATTCCTGTTCAGGGCACATACCTAGGCTTTTATTCTACCATTTGCAAAAACATGGATTAACTGGAGGACATGTTAAGTGAAATAAGCCAGACTGAGAAAGACAAATATCTCACTTATCTGTAGTATCTAAAATAGTCAAACTCATGGAGCAGAGAATAAACAGTGGTTGCCACGAGCTGAGGGGTGGAGGAAATGGAGTGGTATTGGTCATAGGGTACAAAGTTTCATGTATGTAAGATTAATAAGTTCTAGAGATCTAATATACAATAGGGTGATGATAGTTAACAGTTCTGTATTATATACTTGAAATTTTCTAAGAAGGTACATCTTAAGTACTCTCACCAGAAAACACACACACACACACACACACATACACACACACACAATGAGATGGAAAGAAAATGGCAACTACGTGAGGTGATGGATATGTTCATTAGTTTGATTGTCCTGATCATTTTGCAATGTGTGCATATATGAAAACATCAAGTTGTACATCTTAAACATATACAATTTCCATTTGTCAATTATACCTCAATAACGCTGGATGGGGAGAAAATTTAGAGAGCACTCTTTCCCTAGTGGTTTCCAATGCAAATGGATGAGGGAAGTTGAAGATATTTGTCTAGAAAATAATTTATGTACAGACCTGCCTATAAACATGATTTTTTTATTCCTTGCCATCAAGGTCCTCCTTGGGTAGGTAAAGGCTATTCTGAAGCCAGAGGCAGTTTTAGGCATCATCTGGCCATTTTCAACAGACTGTAGGTCATAGTAAATGGAAATAAGGCAAAGTTTCTTCTTCAAGAAACAGTCTCTCTTGAGTGCTGCTAGAGCAAATAGAATTCTGAGCTCCCAGGTTTCGGTTCATGTGATGAATTCTGCCACTAAGACCTTACTTACCATGCCTATTATATTAATTAAGCTTTGAAGTGCCCACTGCATAATCAAGGCTAAATTTTTAAACAAAAATAGCCCTTTCTACTCCACACAGGCTTTGTAAATCTGAACACTGACAGCTAATGAGCAGCTTGTGAGAAATGTGTTCTTAGATCAAAGCTCAGGATGCCTAACTGTGTAAGGTTCCAAGATGTTAAAAATACACTGACACCTAGAGATGAGTGTCGCCCGGCCACACGGAACTGAGTTACAAAAGCTGGAGGAGTCCAAGTTAGAAGATCGTCTTTCAGATGTCATGTGTGGTCATGAACACTTGCTTTTGAACACAGAATCATACACACCCTGTGTGTTGGGGGAAAGCTTTTTCAAATGCCACCTAAAGGTGTCTCAGAATAAAACATTTTCACTACCTCACCGTCCATGCCACATGGTGGCTGTCCATGGCACAGGGCACATATTTTGCCATTGCCTTCCTTATCACAAAGGTATTAAAAGGAGCTTTGTACCCACACAGACTTATTCCTAATTCTATCATTTATTATTTTTGTGATCTTGGGCAAATTTTCAGACCATGAATAAAGAAGAGGACTGTGGATTGATAAAGAACAGTAATGGTGGGTGTAGCCGGCAGAATAATGATCCCAAAAGATGTCTACAGCTTAATCCTCAGATCCTATGAAGACAGTCATCCCCCATTATTCTCAGGGGATGTGTTCCAAGACCCTCAATGGGTGCCTGATACCTCAAATAGTACTGAACCCTGTATGTACTTTCCCCCCCTATATATATACATACTTTTTCACTTAAAGGAAGCACTTTACGTCTTCTCTTTGACATATTAGAATTACCAGCATCAGTACTCTCATGCTTTGGGGCCAATTAGTAAGTAAAATAAAGGTTACATGAGCAAAAGCACTGAGACACCATGACAGTTGATCTGATAACTGAGATGAGTACTAAGTGACTAATAGGTGGGTAATGCATGCCGAGTGCATATACTTTGTAGGGTTGTGTTTTCATTTTCATTTGTCTCAAGGTAGTTTTTTATTTCTGTCTGATTTCCTCTTTGATTCATTGGTTGTTTCAAAACATGTTGTTTAATCTCCATGTGTTTGTGTCTTTTTTCAAGTTTTCTTCCTGTGGTTGATTTCTAGTTTTATGCCATGTGGTCAGGAATGATATGCTTGATATCATTTCAGTCTCCTTGAATTTATTGAGGCTCAACATCCTGGGCAGGATGAAGTGGGATGATGAGAGATTTCTTCATGCTCCTTAGAACAGTGCATAATTTAAAACTTATGAATTGCTTACTTCTGGAATTTTCCGATTTATGTTTTAGACCAAGGTTGACCATGGGTAACTGAAACTGCAAAAAAGCAAAACTGTGGATAAGGAGAATTACTATATGTTACTTTACATGGTAAAAATAACTTTGCTGATGTGCTTACTTTAAGGAACTTGAGTTGGGGAGATTATCTGAGATTATCCAAGTGGGCTCAATGTAATCACCTGGGTCCTTAAAAATCTGAGAACCTGTCCCAACTCAGGTCAGAGTCAGAGAGAGACGTGACTATGGGAGAATGGTCAGAGAGATGCAATGTTGCTTTGAAAAATGGAGGAAATAAGCTATGAGCCAAGGAATTCAGGTAGCCTCTGCAAGCTGGGGGGGAAAAACAATAAAATAGAATCTCCCTTAGAGCCTCAAAAAATGAGCACAGCCCTGCCAACATCTTGATTTGAGCCTAGTGAGACCTGTGTCAGACTTCTACCTACTGAACTGTAAGATTGTAAATTGGTATTGTCTTAAACCACTAAGTTTGTGTAATAATTTGTAGAGTAGGTATTCCTGGTGGAGAGAATGGAAAATCCAAAGCCAGAGTCAATTCAACCACTTAGTACAGCACACTTTCATTGGATGCCCACTACTTACTTGTAAGTCCCTTTTATACAAAGGTAAGGAGGTGCTGCTGGCTGTGGCCTATATAAAAACAACTCCAGTCGCTGGAATAAGGGAAGTACCCCAAGAAGTAAACTGGGGAGAAAGATGGCATCTGGTTTGGGTAAAATTTTTTACATGCTGACTTAGAAGAAGGAGTGGAAGTTTTCCAGGCAGGGATGTGTGGGAAGAGTGTATTGGTATAGGGACATATAGCCCATGGGCCAAGAGGTTCAGGTCAAGGAAGAAAGGAACCTAGTCAGGTCTGGTTGGCCTGGATATGAGACCAGTGCTTCCCAAATGCTGCTCCATGATGAAATAAACACCAGTGTTTTCTCAGAACTGAGGAAAACAAGAACAATGTAGTGAGCCCTGTCTTAAAGCTAAGTTCATTCCACCTAAATTCCTTTCTTTTATCTTGAGGTTATGTTCCTTTCTATTTTTGGTATTAAAATTCCCTTTAACAAAATGGTGGTGGGGTGGTTGTGGCTGCTATTGCTGTTTTTATTGAAATGTTGTTAGCTGGAAAAATGAAAAGATGGCCAACTTAGATTGGTTTTCTTTGTGTGGGTATGCTGGGGTGGAGATGGGGTCTCTGCCATGAATGTAGGAATCCAGAGCGCAGAGTTTCATAGCAGAGAATGAATTGGGGGGAATAATAGGTGATAATGAGAATCACTGGAGAGTTAGCCGGAGAGATTTATGTAGTGTTGACTGCCATATTAGGAGTTTGGGCTTTAATCGCTTCACAACCAAGAGCTGAAGAGTGTATCATTCAGTGTCATTCAATGCTGTGTTCTAGGTATTGTTTGGGGCAATTATGTGGTGGGAGGTGAGAATGAGATTGTAGCACACCTCACCTGGCTATAGTTGGTAGTTCACAGAAGAAAGTAATAAAAAACTGTATTTTTGAGGATTGGAAATGGTATTGAAAGTGTGGTTGACTTGCCCTAGCACAGTGGTCTGCAAACTCATTAGTCAACAGAGCCAAATATCAACAGTACAACGACTGAAATTTCTTTTGAGAGCCAAATTTTTTAAACTTAAACTATATAGGTAGGTACATTGTTATTAACTTAATTAGGGTACTCCTAAGGCTTAGAAAGAGCCACACTCAAGGGGCCAAACAGCCTCATGTGGCTTGTGTGCCGCAGTTTGCCGACCATGGCCCTAGCTGGTTTGGCTCAGTGGATAGAGCATTGGCCTGGGAACTAAAAGGTCCCAGGTTCGATTCCAGTCAAGGGCACATGCCCGAGTTGTGGGCTCGATCCCCACTGGGGGGCTTGCAGGAGGCAACTGATCAATGATTCTCTCTCATCGTTGATGTTTCTATCTCTCTCTCCCTCTTCCTTTCTCTCTGAAATCAATAAAAATATATTTTTTAAAAAAGGTGTGGTTGACAGAGAGGCAGAAAATTCTAGAGCCTAGAGCAGTGATTCTAAACCGTGGTTGTTTTCCCCTCCAGGTTACAGGGACATTTGGCAATGTCCAGAGACACTTTTGATTGTCATCACTGGGGTTGGCATACTACTGGCATCTAGTGGGTAAAAGCCATCCCACAATACATGGGACAGCTTCCCACAACAAAGAATTATCAGTCAGTTATTGATTATCCCACTCCTGTCCATCCCTCTGCCACTATCTTAGTTCAGAGCCATTGCTATCTGTTGCCGGTGTTACTGAATGCGACATCCTCCTACTGGCTTTCCTTTCATCTCTTCTCCTGTCTGTAGTCAGAGAGAGCTTTCTAAAGACTGCTTCTGACCTTATCACCTTCCTGCTTAAAGTCCTGAGGTGCGGAGGCACTGGCAGCTTCTCTACTTCACTCTGCCTCTGCTTGTTTTCCTCATATCCCCATCCTCCTCACCACACACACACACACACACACACACACACACACACACCCGACTTACTCGTGCTGTAGTCCCTTCAGAACTCACTTCCAGAGGGAGAGCTTCTCTGATCTCCAAGGCTGAGGTCAGTGTCCTCCCCATGCGCTCCTGGGGCACCTGTGCAGATCCCACCATTGCCTTTACCACCCTTTGCATTAGTACTTCACTTCTCTGTCTGTCTCTTCCACCTAATTGTAAACAACTTGAGAGCAAGGACTGAGTGATTCTAATATGTATCCCCAACCCTAGGCATGCAGTAGGTGTCAAATGATACGTATTGAGTAAATACCGCCCTCAACCCCGTATGCATGTTGAGTTGGGTTCAGCATTCTTGAGACACAGGAAGGCCAGATAAAAGGCTGTTTTCTTCCCTTACGCACAAGCTGATGAGGCTCTGCAGTAGGTTTTGACCATGGAGAAGGAAAGGGAAGATGTGAAATTCACAAAAGAAACAAGTCTATGACTTGTTGACAGATTGGCAATATGGAATGATGGAGCAAGATTACTAGAAAGAATTTGTAAGAGTGTAGGACCAGGATGCTCACTAAGATAGCATAAATGATAATATAAAGCACTCTTTCTATACTACAAATTCTCAGTAAATGTTGAATGAATAAACTTCAATGGTTCTCTTTAAATTTGAGAACTACCCAAATAGAGTATATAGTTGGTATTTAAAACCATAGGAATAAATGGGGTCCCCCAGGGAGAATGCCTAGCAAGGAAGAGAAAGGAGCCTGGGGTCAAGCTCAGGAAGACCCACAATTATAGGTTATTAAAGGAGAAGGCTGGTAAGGGGACAAAAACGCAGCTGCTGAAATGTGAGAGAAATGTGGAAGAGTGAGCGCATGCTGTGAAAGCTGGGAGGGGTAAGTGTCTAAAGGAAGAAGTGGTCATCACAGTGCAGTGCCGCAGAGAGACTAAGATGGGGAGAGAAGTGACCGTTTCACAGAGCTTTCCTTCCTGGTAAACGGAAGTACCAGGAGTGCCAGCAGACACTGAGGAGCAGAGGTAACAGTTTGGTTCTCTGAGGCCCCAGTTTCAGCACCTGGTCATCCAGACCTGTCCTTAACAGTTTTCATTCATTATGTCACTTGACTTTGTTTCTCTAAACAAGATAGGGCAATTCTGCTAACGAAGATGAAAGCCCTGCACTTGTCTGAATGGTCTTAAGGAGCCAGTGGAGCTTATTCAATAACTTGAATGGATGAGCCAGTGAGAAGCCGTCCCATCTTCTGATGAACACAAGCAGAGGTGGGGTCTGCCATAGAAACCTAGGATCTGATCACCGACCCAGGCTGCTCTCTGAGACTTCCCAAATTAGTCCTATCCAGAGTGTGCTCTGATACCCCGTTCTATTGTACCATCTCCCCCCAAATGGAATTTTGGCCAAGAGTCCCTTCCCAGACAAGGTCTTCAATAAGGCATTACCCTTGCAGGCCCCCGAGACACACCCATCCCAGGTACCACTCAGTGCATGGGGGAGTGAGGAGACAACTGATATTGCTTCCTTTTTTATTTACTTTTCTCTATGCAGGAGCCCTTTAAGAAATACCTGCTATTAGGAGTTTTCCAGTCATTCAACACACAAAAGTGGGAGAGGGAAAACAGAATTATCTGATTTTAATTCTAGCTAACCTAGGTGACAGTCAGTGCAAATGGGAATAAATCAATGTACTATAATTCAAATGCTGATGGCTATAAAACATCACTAATATCTGGATTATCAGTCCCTTTCCAGTACATTTTAAGATCCCAGTTTTAGAGGAGGAAAGTAACTCAAGTAGTGAACTCACATGGATAGGTTTGGGGGAAATTTTGTATGGCTCCAAGGTCATCTCAGAATATAAGCTCACCATGTATACAGTCACTTTGTGTAACAAGCGGTGACGAGGCTAGCAACCACAAGGTTATAATTTGCCTTCACAAAGACAGAAATGTGGAACATTATAGGGTCAGATGCATTTTGATGGGACATCTGTTGTCCTCTCCCTCAGAAATGTAACATTTTCTTTTCCCATTAACCCCGAGCCCTGGAGTCATTTATCTTTCAGTTATTTCTAGGACAACCAGGAGTTTTAGCTGAAAAATGATTGGAGAGAGCCATTCAGTGTCAGTGATGGGGGCTCTTGACAAAGACAAAAATAGCGCCCCTCCCCTCCCGTAGGTCAGTTCTCCTGCCCTCTCTCCTTCACATTGCATCGCTATCTACAAAGATGACTTCTGAAGAATAGAGATGTGTTTTTATATGGCAAGTGAGAAATGCTTTGAGGTAAAGGAGTATGCTATTGTGCAACCCTCTGAATTGGCAGGTCCTCCTCCTGCCCCTCACCAGAAGTGGAGCTGTTGTCATAAAGCAGGTGCTAGAGAAATGAAGTGTCTTTGTAGCCTTTCAAAATGGGCAATCTCATTCCAGCCTCAAATTTAGGATTTCTGGATTGGTAGGCGCCTTAGAGAAAACCTGACAGTTTGTCCATTGGGATTTATAATAAAATGGAGACTGCCCCATCTCACCTTGAATTCAAGCCTCTGTACTCCCCTCTCCCCCAATAGGCTCTAAGATCATTTTTAACTTTGAAAGTATTCCAGTCCCTTTGGTGTGAATAGTGCCAACTGAATAATACAAAAATACCACTCCCACTTACATCATTCCTGTGAAAGCACATGCTTCTTCACAGTCACCACCTCTCCATCCTTATCTTTCCCCGGCTTTGTCATTTGTCAGGGAGGAAGGATTGGATACCAAATAAGCTTCAGCAAATGGCATCGGCCCTGCTCTGCCCCAGGCTTTTTACCTCTGAGTGACCTGCTGTGGGCCTCCTCTCCAGTGTTCCCCTTTGCCAATTCCCATCCCACAGAATCACTCCCTAGTTCTTGCCTTCGTCTGGTATCGGCCTCCAGGGAATATCCAGATCTTGCTATCAGTCAGCTCTTCTATATCTCGGCCTGCTTGCTCTGAGTAGAGTATGAAGAGGGGTTCTAGTCTTCCAAGGGCTGTCTTCAATGTGCGTTTGATCTGGTGGCTCCTGTAGGAATACTGTGTAAGCCACCCCTTCCCTCCAATTGCTTGGACAGCCCCTAGAGATGCTCCTGTGCCCAGGGGACTTAGTTTAGCCATTTGCATCCTTCCAACAATCAGCTCCTTCCTACCACAACCTAAAGGGTCCCCTAATTGGAGTTTGCTGCTTCAGCAAATCTATTTGAAAAGTCTAAGAGCAAGGACATCATTCTGTCAGCCTTCCTGGGTCAGCCTCCTGCCTCCACCAGCCCTAATTCCACATGGGGCACTACAAACTGAAAAGTGCACAACAGCCAAGACCTGCTCTTCTACGTGGAGCAGATAGGCATGTTCCTTTGTTTCTCAGCTTGTGTGAGAAACTCCAGGCACTAAAACGTAAAGGATGTTGGCTGTCTGCGAGCCCACTGTGAGCTGAAAATCTTACAAAGGATAGTTGACACAAACACAAAAATTACAAATGGGAATATTTGTGGCCTGGTGTTAGCAAACTAAATTTTTGTTCCAGAGGCTGCTTCTGAGCTATTGAGGTGTGTTTTGTTACGTCATAAATGTTTTAACAACTTTCTGAACCAAAATGTACTTAATGGGTCTTTAGTGGATACACCCTGTTTACAGTCTGACTTTGAAAGAAATATCCCAGGGAAATACATGGAATTTGATTTAACACATCATTTGTAGTTTATATTTAGTTGTATATTTCTAGTGGAAATACATGAATCCATTGAAAATATTTAATAGAGCACCTTTGGATCAGTAAACGAATTTATCTTTGAAATTCCCTTGATTATGTAGCCAAGACTCATCGCCAACTACCTATCAGCCACACATTACATAATGAAGGTTTATAAGGTACTAGATAACAAATGTAACTTTGGGGAGGGTGGGGACAAAAGACACTCAAAAGAAAGTCAAATAATGAAACTATTAATTGGCTGCTCTCTTAATGAATGGGTCCCTCACTGTACTGTAAGTATAATGTAGATTTCTTTCATTGTAGTACAAATTGTTACTATTGCTAATGTTCTTAATGACACATTGAATTAAAGATCCACTGTAGCTATAGAGAATCATATAATGGGCTCATCACCTACAATAAATTTTTAGGTCCACCAGAGGCTGCACAACTGAGTTATGAATGTTCTTGCTTTGGATTTGGAGGTCTTGGTTCTGATCCTGGCTCCATGGCCTACTCTCAAAAAGCTGCATATGTGACCTTGGTCATTACTCTGAGCCTCAATTTTCTCATCTGTAAAAATGAGGGTAGGCCGGTTGGAGTGTCATCATGTACACCAAAAAGGTTGCAGGTTTGATTCCTGATCAGGGCACATGCCCAGGTTGCAGGTTTGATGCCTGATTACGGTGCATACAGGAGGCAACTGATCAATATTTCTTTCTTCTCTCTCTCTCTCTCTCTCTCTCTCTCTCTCTCTCTCTCTCTCTCCCCCTTTCTATCCCCGCCCACCCCACCCACCCCCCCCGGAAAAAAAAATCAATGTAAACATATCCTCAGGTGAGGATTTTTTTTTAAATGAGGGTTATAACTTGAACATCTCTCACAGGGTTGTTGAGAGGATTAAATTCGAAAACGTAAGGTTTATGGCACAGGTGTGAACAAGAACTCAACAAATGATGGCTTGAAATAAGTACAATCTATGTCAGTTAATTCACTCCTTCCGGGTGGAACTAATTTGTTCACCTGCCAGTGAAGATGCTTGCATTGGTTATTTTTTCAATAGTGCATTCTGGGGGTTGGAATCTAGACTTGGGAGCATGAGAATTATTAAGAGTCTCAATAATCAATAGTGACATGGTCCTGGGGTGGTCCTTCAAGGTTGCCTCTTGAATATAAAAGCCATTTGTGTGCATATGCATCCTGTACAAATAAGTCATTATGGTGAGCGTAGACAGAATCTCCAGCTGTCCAGCAGGCCATGTTTCTGCATTATATCCCCAGAGAGCACATTACCCTGCCAGTTTATTGGCCTTTCTCATAGCATGGGACATGAGGAAAAGTAGAATGAAATAGAGATTTATACCCTTCCAAGTTCCAGGGGCCTTCTGGAACATACGTTCTCCAGTTGCATGTGTGTATATGAACACAGAAATAGTGCTATGTTAAATAAAATGAAAGTAAAAGAAAAAAAGGAGCAAATGGATGATAGCCTCTCTGACAGGTGTGAGGTGATATCGCATTGTGGTTTGGTTTTAATTTGCATTTTTTTCCTGATGATTAGTGATTTGAACATCTTTTCATATGTCTATTGGCCATCTGTATGTCTCTTTGAAGTGTCTATTCAGGTCCTCTGCCCATTTTTAATTGGATTATTTGTGTGTGTTTTGGCGTTGAGTAGTATGAGTTCTTTATAAATTTTAGATATTAACCCTTTATCAAATGTATCATCTGTGCATATGTTCTCCCATGTGGTAGGTTATCTCTTCATTTTTTCATGGTTTCCTTTGCTGTGCAAAAACCTTTTCGTTTGATGTAATCACATTTATTTTTTCTTTTGTTTGCCTTGCCTGAAGAGATATATCAGAAAAAAATATTGCTAAGATAAATGTCAGATATTTTACTACCTGTTCTCTTTTAGGATTTTTATAGTTTCAAGTCTTTAATCCATTTTGAGTATATTCTTGTATGTAGTGTAAGGAGGTGGTTTAATTTCATATTTTTGCATGTATCTGTCCAATTTTCCCAGCACTATTTGGGTGGGGGACTGGGTGAAAGAAGTAAAAGGACTGTGTTAAATAAAATGAAAGTAAGAGAAGAAAAGGAGCGAATGGATGATAGCCACTCTGACAGGTGCACAAATTGGCAGCTACAAAATAACCACAGGGAAGTAAGTACAGCACAGGAAGTATAATCAATAACATTGTGATAACTATGTGTGGTGCCAGTTGGGTTACTGGAAATATTGAGGGGAACATTTTGTAAAGTATATGATTATCTAACCACTAAATTCGAAGAATCCAGTGACTGGACTTGTGGAGAAAAGTAACCTTCATATGTTGAGATGGAAGTTCATAAGACTATTCAGGGAATAATGGTGAGCCTGGTGCATCCATGGAAAAATGAGTAAAATCGTAAATATGACTTAAAAAGTAATGTTCCCTGGCTGGTGTTGCTCAGTGGTGAGAGTGTCAGCCTTCCACCACAGGGTTGCGGGTTCCATTCCTGGTCAAGGGCAAGTGCCTGGGTTGCAGGTTTGATCCCAGTCAGGGCATGTGCAGAGGCAACCAATCGATGTGTCTCTCATCACATCGATATTTCTCTCTCTCTCTCTCTCTCTCTCTCTCTCTCTGTCTGTCTCTCTCTCTCTGTCTCTCTCTCTCTCTCCCCCCCCTACCCTCCCCCCCTTCCTTCCACTCTCTATAAAAAATATCAGTGGGAAAAATAGCCTCAGGTGAAGATTAATAAAAACAAGCAAGCAAGCAAACAAAAAAGTAATGTGTAAGTCCACACTTGGTGCAATCATCAAGGTAGGCTGAGGAAAACTGTGGATCAGGAAGGATACTTTCTAGTCCTTACTACGTGGCAGACACTGTTCTACACGTGTGCATGCCACACACGTACACACTTTATATATAAAATCATTTAACCCTCGCTACAATCCTATGAAGTGGATATTGTTAATCCCCATTTTACTGATAAATATATTCAAGCACAGAGAGGTTAAATAAACTGTTCTAGATTGCATAGCTAACTTGGGATGGAGTTAGGATTTGAACCCAGGCAGTTGGTTCCAGAGAGTACTTTCAACCACTACCTCACAGTGCTCCTGAAAGGAAGTGCTGAAAGGAACATTAAGTGTGATTTTCCTGTCACTGAGCTTAGTTTAATGCAAGGGAATGAGTAGGAAATTGGTCCAGCAGACTTGAGGAGTCTTGATAAAAGTAACCTTGTGCAAGTGAGATCTGCCTCCTGCCATGTAAAAATGGTATAAAATGAAGGTGGGACTTTTATTTTTTTAATCCTCACCTGAGGATATGTTTTCATTGATTTTAGAGAGAGAGGAAGGGGGGGATAGGGGGAGAGAGGGAGGAGAAAGAGAGAAACATCGTTCAGTTGCCTCCCATGTGCGCCCCGACTGGGGATCAAATCTGCAACCTTCCTGTGCATGGGACAACGCTCCAACCAACTTAGCCACCCAGCCAGGGTGAGTTGGAACTGTTTTTAATATTTTTCAATGTTAGGCACATTGTAACTATTAGTTCTTGGCACAAATAATAAAAAATTAATTAAAATAGGGCTAGAGGAGTCGCTAGCCTAGTACTTTTTAGAATATACTCTTTTCAGCACTCGCCCCCTCCCCATACACACATCTGCTTACATATACAACACACATGTGGCATGCACTTTCTCTGCCTAAATATGGTTGAAGTGGTGGGAACCCACAAGGGATATTGCTGTCAGGATTTTACCTTTATAGTTGGCAGATAATGGGGAGGAAAAGATGAGCTTAGAAAAGAAAAATTATAATAGCTTTGACTAATCTGAGAATGTCTTTACACAATGAGGAAATTTTTACTTAACTTCTGTATTTCTGTATCTGGAGATATTGATTATTTGTAATTCAACTTATAATGTGCTAGGCAGTGTGCTGGGTGGGCACTGCCCTTATGGAACTTACAGCCGAGGGGAGGACAGAGAGTTAACCAGAAAATATGATAAACATCATAGGCCTATAAAAGGTATAGCGGAGGCCAAAGAGAAGAGGCAATCCTTTTGTCCTGGAGAGAGGAATGGAGGTGGGGCAGGGATGTCAGGCCAGCAGCTGGTCTGACTGGGGAACTAACAGTTCAGGGGTGAGACAGAGTCTTCAGGCAATGTCGGAGAGGACCTGCCGTGCAAAGGCACACAGTTACATCCCAGGTCATTTTAAGGACCACTCAGGAGGAAAACAGAGGATGCTGGAGACATAATCATTTGCCAGAAAACCAGAAGCCTTGATTGCTTTAAAGGACCTCTGTCATGCCCTTTAAGTGCAGACAGTGGGGTTTTGGACTTTCTCCTATAGGCCATGAGGAGTAATAGGGGTTTTAAATAGCAAAGTATTTTTTTTTTGGTCAGCTGTGTGTCTTAAGAAGGTCACACTGACCTCTACTCTCACAAAAGCAGCAAGATCACCAGGTCTATTTAAGCCTATGAAAATGATTTTAAGTTTCGTAGAAAAAAGATAGACAAATGTATGGCATTTTTTATGATTTTTTTAAAGTGAGAAATTATTGTAGATTTCTCTTTAAAGCTATTTATATAAGAAGTTATAGTTGTCCTTGATATCTCTTTTTTTCAATCACACACTTCATAAAAAAAGAATGAAATCCCTTCAAAAAAATGTTTTTATCTCCCAAACAGTATGAAAGCCTCTCAAAATTTTCCAGAGCTCTCTGAGCTCTCTCTCACCAGGTTATATTTAGCTCAGCCATAGACCTTGACCTTTTCAATAGATGCACAACATGATGCACTAATCGGAACATTTCTTAGTTTTGAACGAGGTAAGTGGCTCCAACCCACCTTTGTGTACACACACACACACACACACACACACACACACACACAACTCATTCATATTTTGGAGTCTTTCTGAAAAGAGCTATTAAGTTGGTCCAGGGGACAACATATGTTTTGTAAATTTGCAAACAACATAGGTTTGAAGTAGGCTTTATTTTTTTTTTGAGCTTAAGGAAAACATAGATTTGCATTCCTTCCCTTAAAAAATTCTGTTTGAATAATGTTGGCATGCTTCTAGTGGCTATAGCCCTTACTTTGAATAGCTCTCCGTTGGGTTCTCCTTCTCAGGTATGGTTTGGTTTGCACGCAGGATCTATACGACTGACCAATAAGCGTGTAGTGTTCTTCCTGGGACCATGAACCTTCCCCTCCTTTCTGGACTCATCCCGCACCCCAGCTTCGCAGTCTCTGGGTTGATTTTGCTCAGGGAGACCTCTATCATGTTTTCAATGTCCTCTAAATGCAGAATCAAGTTCCTTTACAAATGCCTCACTCTATTATTTATTGTTGTAGTATTAATAGTAATACTAGTTATAGAGCTGATGGCAAAGTAAGACACCAAGCATGTCCTCCAGGCCCCCGGCAACCAGCTACTCAAATAATCTAAACTTGGCAATCTTATTTAAAATAAAGTTGATTTTCAGAAATGAAAATAAAGGAAAACAATAATCAGGGGAAATACTGGACAGTTCTCCCAGGTGGGGGTGTGAGAATGGGAAGAAAGACTCCTCTTGGGCCATTTGCTTATTTCATGGTATTCTCTGCTCATCAGCCACTTTCCCTTCTCCGGAATGCTCAGTTTTACAGCCTGGATCTTCCTGCCTGCTTCGGTAGAGTACCACCTACCTAAGCCTGGTTGCATGTGGAGGTTAAGGGTGTGGTCCCTGCTACTAGTCTGACTGGGTTTGAATCCAGCTTCACTCCTTACTAGCTGTATTCCTTGAGTAAAAGATTTAACCTCCTTATGCTTCAGTTTTCTAATCACTTTTTTTAATTAAGAAAATTTTAATGTTGTCTGGCTGGTGTGGCTTAGTGGATGAGCATCGACCCATGCACCAAGAGGTCACAGCTTCAACTCCTGGTCAGGGCACATGCCCAGGTTGCAGGCTTGATCCCCAGCAGGGGTTGTGCAGGAGGCAGGCAATCAGTGTTGATGAATCAGTGTTTCTATCTCTCTCTTTCTCTTCGTTCCTCTCTCTCTCTAAAAAGCAATAAAATTATTTTTAAAACACTTTTAATGTTGACATTATTTCAGGTGTCCCCCTTTCCTCTCCCCCTTTGCCCATCTCCACCCACCTCCACTGCCCCTTCCCTTGGCCTTCACCACACTATTTATTGTTCATGTCCGTGTTCTTTGGCTAATCTTTGGCTAATCTATCTCATTGTAACCTAATTAATCTAGGGAAGAAAATTGCTATCTCCTAATTTTCCTTTTTTATAATCTAGATTTTTACGATCTGAAAATAGAAAGTAGGAATTAAGCCTATGGTTTCAGATCCTGGTTCTGCCTTTTATGAGCTGTGTGACCTGGCCATGCTATTTAGCTTCGGTTTCCCCTCTTTAAATGAGGCTACGAGTAGGGCATGCTTTGTGTGCTATTTTGAAGATTGGATGGATTAATATCCATAAAGCACTTAGAATGCTGCCTCATTAAGTGTTAATCTGTATTATTATTATGCTTATTTACATACTAGAGGCCCGTTGCACGAAGAGATTCGTGCAATAGGCCTTCCCTTCCCCTGGCAGGCCTTCGCTCCGGCCGGAGCCTTCAGTCTTCGCAGCTCTGGTTGGAGCCTTCAGTCTTCACTCTCCGCTTCGCGCCTATGTATGCAAATTAACCACCATCTTTGTTGGGTTAATTTGCATACTCTCCTGATTGGCTGGTGAGTGTAGCAGAGGGATGGTCAATTTACATGTTTGTCTATTATTAGGTAAGATTAGATTTTTTTATTGTAAGGTGTCTCTCCACACCTCCAGCCCAGTGTGTAGCTTTCTACCATGTTATTTTGCTTCCTGGATCTAAAATGAGAATCCAGGTCTTGTTTTACCTTATACATGTTTTGCAATATCCCTGCCCACGAGAAGCAACATTTCACATTCTTAGAGTTTACACCTCCTGAATTGATGCCAGAGTTTGGCTTTCAGATGAATAACTCAGGGTAGAAGACAGTGCTGTGAGACAAGCTGTGCTGTAAGACACAAAAATGCGCTCTCCTCTGCTGCTTTGCCACCTTTCTCTCTATTTTGATAGTAAGTTATAAATGACCCAACATTCTCAACCTAGATAGAGTTAGGTTCTTTTTCTTTTTTGCCTACAATGAGGTGGAAGGAATGACTTGAGATTACTTGCTACTTCCCTAATCTCTGAGCACCTTCCAGGAAAAGTGTAACCCTACTCTCTTGGTTGGATATGCAACTGCCTCTATGCCCAGTGAATTTAGAAATATGAATGCAAGTGGTTCAACGTTACCTTGTTCCCATTTCTCTTTTCAGTTGAACTTTTCTTCTTCTGTGCCTTACTGATCTACATCACATTTCTCAAGAGCCTTAAGGCAATTTACAAATTAAAACCACAGAATATTGAGATCATTTCACACCCTACAAATAAGCACGTCCCCTCTGTTGCCATACTGACATCCCAGCTGTTATTGACATTTCATGCTGAGAAGTAAACACTGGAACTTAATTAATCCAGACCTGAGGAGTCTTCCTTTCCCAATAACTAGTGTCTGCTCAGAGGCTTAGGTGAATGTAAATTATTGTGGATTGTGGATTCATCTGATGTAGTCTGCCCCCCCCTGTATTTACTCATGATTTCTCTTTCCCATACTTATTTTCCTATAATACCGAGGATTCCTCATGATGTTAATATTGCTGGCTGATGACAATTTATCAATAAAGAATCTCTGATCTTTAATACCATACTTTATTTTATCCATCAATCTTATAATGGGTCATCCTTGTCTCTTTCATTTTGATAAATATCTCATTATTTTTGGTGGCAATATGTTTTTGTTTTGGGAATGCTCTTACCAACCTCAGTTGATTTGAAATTCTTATCTTCATGTAGGAAAGGGATTATAATTATTTCTCTCATCATACATTCTAGAATAGATTATTTTAAAAGCTCATTTGCTATCAAGTTTATTATCTTGAAAGACAACTAACTGGATTTCAAGCCAACAATCTGATTGGTAGATCCTTGGGATATGTTTTATCCCCTTCAAATATAGCATCCTATGTACAAAACTCAATAAATGTAAATTAAGAAATCATCTGGCTTAGCAGAAATATTTAAATTGGCATTTAATCAAAGATTTGGTGATTTAGTATTATGCAAATGGACTTGCTATGACTGATCTTTCTGCCATAGAAAATTCCCAATAACAATAGCAGTAGCTACCATTTATTACTTTTTATATTCCAGGCATTATGCTAAACATTTTACATGCAATATCTCATTTGATCCTCTCAACAATCCTATGGTGTGGCTAGAGAGATTAAGGAACCCAGCCAAAGTCACACACCTGATAGAATCGGGATTTATACCTACATTTTTCTCACTTAAAACCTGTGGCCATTACCTTTATGTTATGGGATTTATTGCCTCTACTTTTACTGATGTTCAGAGGCCTAAGTTAGGGTCACAGCTTTGCTTGTCAAAGCCAAGATTTAGTAGTGATGCCATTTTTAGAAAATCTTTCCTTGCATTATATAATCTTCCCTTGCACTAAGATAGGTAGAACAGCCAGCAGTAGGAACTGATGGCATTCCATTCTATCCTTTAAATTCAACAAATATTTATTGAGAGCCTGTGTTGTGTAAGATATAAAGCTACTTATTGCAAAGGATACAGATATTTGAGTAATAATTAACTTACTTAGATACCTCATAGAATCCGATCATCTATATAAAAATTAAGTTTTACATGAGAATGAAACTAAACAGACAAAATTGGACATAGAGTAATGTGTTCTCCTGAATGCCTTTCTATAGGCTGTCTTGTTGGTAATGCCTTATGACTGGGGCAATCAGATGTGAGTGTGTAGCCATTCCACTTCAGAAGGTAGCAGGAAGGAACTAGGGATTGGAAGGTTTGTCTTGAAGTAACAGAATAATACCGAGCTCTCTGGTTCTGAAGCCTAGGGAGACCTGTGTGAGAGAAGAGTGCCTCAGTGCCCGTGGGGTGGAGAAGGGTGGGGAGGAGAGTGCCACTGGCTTTCAGTGCTGGAGCACAGGCTCTGATGTTGGCTGGGTAAACGTGAGTTACCCATGCTCATTGCTCCCAGTAGCGACGACTCTCCATTAGTGACAATGAAATATAAGCTAAAGGAAGTCAGTGATGGAATCTTAAATAACAATGTATGTCCTGCATTGATCTGGAGTCATTTTTCAAATAGCTTTAATATCAATAGGAAATACTGTTAATGAGTTAAAATTATAGTTAACCAGTAGAATTTAATAAAGTAAAAATAAGTCTTTGAAATCACCTAAGCATTCAAACACATGGGACAGATTTATTTAAAAACATAAGTCCTGTGGAGATAACCTTAATTAGTGCCACGGTTCATAGATCTTTTGAAAGAAACTAAAACCCTCCAGAAAATTATAATTTCAAGTCTATCTCCTGTTCAGAAAGCTCTGTGCTGTAAATAATACATTTAAGAAACTAATGCATAAGATGACATGCTACTATTTACTTGAGCACTCTTTAAAAAAAATGTATTTAAGAATCAGGACTCAACAGGCCTATTGGCTAAATTGGTCGAACTTGTCCAAAACAGGTTTGTTCCGTAAACTTGAGATGGAAAGTTAAGTGAGGGGAGAAGAGAAGGAATTGACAGGAAATAGAGGAGAAATAAAAGCTCTCTGAATGTTTAAACTGAAAAAATACTGATTTAAAATACAGATTACTTATTGCTTGGTACTTTAATGAAGGCCATTCAGCAAATGCATGTACTTCACCTGGTTGAATAACAGTTATCCTCTCTTTATTTCTCAAATGTCCCCAAGCTTGCTTAAGTGGCACCACACTCTATCTTCCTGAATATACATAATTCCCAACAATCTTGCCATGTGGCCCGTCATTCCAAAGGATCAATTCTGAGGCAAGTGTAGTCATGGGTGTGCCTCATGTTGCATCAGAAAATATGATAATAATTAACTTTTGTACAAAAACTGGGTCTGTACAAGTATGGAAGCCTGTTTTTTGATATCCCCTTTTAGTAGGCTTTATATCATCAGTCAACAGATGTTCTAGGCTCCCATTCTGAGACAACCATTAATGACTGATGACCATTCGTGACAGGGCCAACAAGAATGGTACACTGTTAAGTCCAACAGTCATCCATTCACCAGAGGGAATAGGCATTTCAACTTGAAGAGCCAAACAGAGGTAGGAATTGGGAGGTAAGTTCAAAGCAGTTTTGTGACTCAGAACCCACTTCCTCCCTACAGTTACCACCTCCCCTCAGCTTCCACATCTGGAAATGCAAATACCCTGACATCTCATGGCAAGTCATTTTATTCATGTCTAGAAAGTGAGCTGTGAATAATAAATATTTATTCAAGGGCTTCCAAAGTTTCTTTTTAATATTAAGCATAAAAAAATAATGGATTTTCTAGTAAGGTCCAAAATTGTTCATATTATTAAATCTGAGAGATGTAGAGAGGGTCACAACACGTGCCTAAAGCCCTGTTCTTGTCTCTGTCCCACTAGTCAGTCTATGGCTCCAGAAATCTTGTCTTTGTTTCCCTGTGAAGATACTGGAGCAGTTGTGCACCCTATTTAATGAGAATTAATTGGTATTTTTTAAGAGGAAAAGCTTTGAGGAAATACTACATGTGATTGAGCCAATTTCCCCCTGTGCCATTTATGTCTTCGTTTATTCAGGCACCAAGGGAAAACATTATGTTTTTCTTAAATGAAATTCTTTGTTTAATAACTATGTTGCATAAAGTACTTCACAAGGAGAAAATGTTATAACCTTTCAAATAAAACTAAAAATTATTTTTGACCTTTAGTTAAGGTTTCTCTACTCCCAACTAATATGCTTATGGCTCACCCTTCACACTCTTTTGTGCCAGTCTTCCCCAATGACTACTGTAATTCTTAGCAAACTTGGTTTTATTTGCATAGCTTCTTCCCAAACAACTATATACAGATGCTCCTCAAATTACATTGGGGTTACATCCCAATAAACCCACTGTAAGTTGGAAATATCTTAAGTAGAAAATGTATTTAATACAGCTAACCTACTGAAAATCATAGCTGAACCTAGCCAGTTTCTATTGACTGTATATTGCTTTCATATCATCATAAAGTCAAATCATTAAGTCAAACCATCATTAAGTTGGGGACTGTCTTCATTTTCTATATTTTCTCAAAATAAAGGCAGCTTTATATCAAACGAAGTTTTTAGGTGGCATAATCTTTCATTTAACTTTTGTGAAAGCAGTTTCCAAGGTGATGTCTAGTGATTGAGAGACCATGCACATTTTATTTCCTTTACCAGTGAGTTGAAAACTTTTTTCAATAATTATATCCAAAGGAACACATGTGCAACAGAGCAGTGTTTAGTCATAGCAACATGTTAGGCCCTCAAAATAAATCATTTTCAGGAGATGCCACTGAGTTGATTAGACTTCATCAGGAGGGACCAGTGCAGCTTTCATTCATCTTGGTCATATGTGCCCACATTGTGTCAGATGCGGGCATTTTATATTCTTCTCCTTGACTCTATTGACACCCCCAGTGCTGGTGTGTCAGCCCGTCTATGGCATTAAACGAAGACTTCGACAAGCTTTAGAGTCAAAACCAACAAACAACTAGGACAAAAGCCCTCCTCTAGTTTTTCCTCTCTTTTAATTGTTCTAGAATCGTTTTAGACAGTATAAGAAAGCCATTTTTCCAGAGACCTGCCCACCATGAAGAAAGTGACTGAGGCTGCAGTGAAGGGAAAGGGACTTTTTCATCTTAGTTTGTGCCATGAAGATGTCTCCAGGGACTCAGAGCAGACTTCCATGTGTTCCTGTGGATCCCTGCCTCATTCTGTACTGGACATACCTTCAGTACAGATAAACAAGCCCTGTGGTTGAACCAGTGGTCATGCCAGCTGCATTGTATGTAACCCTCCCACCTCTTCCAGCCCTGAGATACTTTCCCTCCCAAATCTCTGAACCCTGAACTCAGATGCGTGGCTGATACACTCTCAGTCAGGTCTCAGGTACCAACGATGTAGGTACTATAGGTTGTGTAGATTCATATATATTAGAGATGGCAGGGGCCTGATTCTCATACCCTGTTTAAATTACTAAATCACTCTCCTTTTCCGTTCCCATACCCCTCCTATGGCCGTGCAGGGAACCCTGGAGACAAAGAGCTTCTAATAGGATCCTTAATAGGTGTGTACCTGAGGTTCATCTGGGAAGAATTATCAAATTCAGGCTCCGTAGAGAGCAACTGACTTGGCAGTTGCAAGGTGGACCTTCTAAGGTGATTCTGATGTGAAGACCTGATTAAGCATCTAATACCAGGTAGCATTCTTTCTCTTGTGCTAAAGGTACTTATGTTTTACTCATCTCTCTCACCAAACTGTGAGCTCCTTGAAGGCAGGGACCATGTTCTATTCCTCTTTGACTCTATCATATGGTATTTGTAGAAGTGACAGGAAGTTCTTCAGCCGAGAAATCCAAGGCTGGTGAATGTTAAGTGACTTAGCCAAGGTTGCACATAATGAGTTTTTTGCACAGTTGACAGTAAGACTATGATCATCTCACTTCAGTTCACTGTTCTATTATTCCAGGAGTGATTCTAAAGTTTATCCTCTAATCTTACAATATCTACACACCCTCTCTCTAATGGCAGCTTTCCTATTCCCTTCCAGGTTCTCTGCCATATCACTACCCACGATATAGTGAAGATTATTTTATATCCCCCCCCAAAATATACTGGTGGTACCCTCCCAGAGGCCAGAGAAACAAGAATTCATCTCCTAAAGCATTATAAATTAATAACCAAATTTTTCAATCAGTTCCTCAATTGCTGTTAAATTTTGCATGACTCTGTTCCTTGGCGTGTAAAATAACATAAAGTTACTAAAATTCTAGCGAGCTCTTTTTGATTTATGTGAATTAATAGGGAAAGAAGCTTTATATTGACTAAATATTGAAGCATATATTGAGCATATGTGAAAGTGACAGGCTAACAAATATATCTAATCAAAAAATCCTCAAAGAATTAATAGGTCTTGTGATTAATCTTCATTAGTGGGTTCAAAGCCTCTGCTACCGTATTTTTATTAAATTATGTTTTCAACTCATCTTTTGTGTTGTAACCCTGGATAGATGTCCAACTATAGACAATAACAGTAATTGAAGTACAGAGAATCAAAGAATGAAGTCTTCCTGTGTCCTTACTTGCCTCCCTTGAGCCACGGTATCTCATATTTATCACTAGTGTAACACCCATGACATTGTACTACAAGTATTTGTTTTTATGACTCTGTCCTCTACTAGACTCCAGAAACATAAGGGCAGAGAAATGTCTTATTTATTTTTGTATGATTAGCACCTTGCTGATATTCAACAAATACATTAAAATGAATGAATGACATTTGACCTGCAAACATAAGTAATCTTACTTTCATGGCAAAAGTAGAAAGAATTGACATTTATTGAAGGTTTATTATGTTCTAGGCATATGCTTAGTTGGGGGTATTATGTTATTTAATTCTGGCAGCAAGCTCTATAAGGTAGATACTATTTTTATATGATACAAAATAGGCTTAGTAAAGTTAAGTAACTTGCCCCAGGTTACATGGTCTGTAAAGAATGGAAATTAGATTCAAACCTAACTCTGACACTAAAGACTATCTTCTCAACTACTGTGCTATACTGCCCTCCCTCTCCTGCCACCACCCAATTTTCCTGATTATCTTCAAGGACAATCTTAAGACAAACTCATAAGAATCAGAAGTATTTGCTATAACAGAGACATGCCTCATTGTGTTTCGGAGCACCAGGGTCTTATATGAAAATGCTAATTTCTCCAAAATATCTTTGCTCTTAAATGTTTAAAATGCTGGCTAAAATTAAATTAGTCTGTGTCTGCATTAAGAAAGCTATACTTGCCAGCAACCATTGGAAAATTGTGGGCTGGGTGTCATTTATCATTATAGAGTAAATACCCAGTCAATTTTGATTGATTGATTGAAGCCTACCCATTTCCACCTTTTGCCTGCTCTTGTCAGCCCTACCACGTGCTGGGCAGCCATCAGCATTGCCTACACTCCTTATGGTGGCACCACACTTTGGCTAAACACACCTCGTGCATTAGCATTCCCTTGAGTGACTTCCATATATGATAATGCTTCACCCAAAAGAATGACTTTCTTCCATGGAATTTCAGGAGCTCACCTGGCCATGTCCTTAGCAACACCATCTACTCAGCCAATATGTTAGGTAGACCAAGTTTTAAATCAGAACTTGGACTTGATGGTATGATTTGCATTTTTTATTATGTCACAAGCCAAAAAAAATATGGAACAATAGCCTTGAACTTCAGTCTCCTTGATAGCAAGGAGCAAATTTATTTCCAGTGCCTGTCCCTGTTTGTGGTAGAATGGATGTCTAGCAGCTGCACTGTCTCTATTATCATCAGTTTTCACCAACACAACTATTTCTAATCAGCTCTATGCTGCTTTCGTATGAGCTCATATACCTAAATACTCAACTTACCTAAACAATCCTGCTTTTCCTTCTAATAATTATTCTGGAAAGCTAGCTGTTCTTATCTTGTAAAAAAGAATCAACCATTTTCACATTACTCAGATATCCTGCCTTTAGTGTTCACCTGGTAAAAAGAGCTCTTTTGGAAAACCAAGCAAATGTGAATAAAAGTAGCATCTGAATTAAAATGTTAATTTGATTATATTTTACACCCTGCTTAAATTCATGTTGCCTCAATATTAAAAACCCCTTAAACACTCTTTTAGCAACTTCACCCTAAATGGTTTATGATGTCAGTAATTTATACTTCTCACTTTTACATGATGCCCTGAAGTGTCTACTTTAGACTGTATAATAAAAAGGCCAGAAGTTATCATTTGTTCAGAATTTGTCATTTCATCCAGTCAAGAGACTATAAATGATTCTCCGTTAAGCCAAACTGTTTTCTCTGTTTTTCAATCTTCAGTCAATGATAAAATATGAAGTATGGAATGAAGTTCTATGTTTCCGCACAAATCAGAGAATCTTTCATTTGGAAAAGCCTTGAAGCTCCTCCATTCTCCATCCTTTGCCTCCTTACAGTGCAGCTGTCTCATCTCTGGAGCCCCTGATGAGTGGTTCCCAAGCCTTTTCTTTCACATATAATGAAAAGGATGGGTCCTGGTGGGTGACTCAGGTTATAAGAAAAATGCTCATTGAATAGAGATAAAAAAAATCTGCTTCCCTATTTTCACCAATTAACCTGAATTCTGCCTTCAGAAGAAACACTACATGTATTTCATCCTTTTCCCCTCTGGCAACCCTGTAGATATTTGCAGACTACCACATCTTCTTAAGGCCAAGCATTCTCTTACTCTCATTCCTCCTTCAGAGTCATGGTGTTCAGTGTATCTGTCACCCTGATGATTCTCTGGATACACTCCATTTTGGTGAAAACATTTTTTGTTATTCCTTTTTTATTTTAAAAAATCTAACAATATGCAATATGTAAAGTGGAATATAGAAACCTTTTAAAAATCTTGACACTCTCTCCCCAAGACATAACCACTCAGTAATTTGGTGGATATTTTTCTGGCTGTCAGTCTGTCTTAAACTACAGATTTTAACTACGTAATTTTGTTCCCTTCAAGAGATGTACCACCTGAGTTTTGGGGGAAAAAAATTTTCCAGATCAAAAAAGTATGGTGGTATTTTTAGTATTTTCCTCACCGATTCAAATCTATATTTTGCTATAAAAACAAAATGCTACTTGTTCTTCAATAAGCTCTTCTCAATAGCCCTTCCTGATTTGAAAAAAAAAAAAAGGTGACTGGTGGGTAACATTCCCTTTCTTACTCAATACCATTACTTACTCTGGTCACAGTACTTTGCATTGGACAACTGATGCTGCATGTTCGTCTCCCTTTAAGGCAGCGGTTCTCAACCTGTGGGTCGCAACCCCTTTGGGGGTCGAATGACCCTTTCACAGGGGTCGCCTAAGACTATCGGAAAACACATATATAATTACATATTGTTTTTGTGATTAATCACTATGCTTTAATTATGTTCAATTTGTAACAATGAAAATACATCCTGCATATCAGATATTTACTTTACGATTCATAACAGTAGCAAACTTACAGTTATGAAGTAGCAACGAAAATAATTTTATGGTTGTGGGTCACCACAACATGAGGAACTGTATTAAAGGGTCACGGCATTAGGAAGGTTGAGAACCACTGCTTTAAGGGCTTCCCATCAAAGCTTTCTCCTTTGTCTTTGTTAAAAAAAGGAATACTAGTATTCTACTTTAATTTTAGTGTCAGTGAGAATGACATCCATCCACAAAGGAACATGGATTGGAAGAGGCAGAGAATGAAATGATTGACATTTGCAATAAAAGATTATTTTATAACAGCTTGAAAATATTTATGCTAATTCAGATCTCTTGATAGTCTCCAAAGCAAAACAAGTGGACTTGAAAAATAGCTAACTATGAAAAAACCCAGCAATTTAAGAAGTTGTAGAAGTTGTCGTTAATTTTAAGTATCACATCAAATGAGATTTCCAATTATATTTACCACTAAAGACTGTCAACCAAAGAAAGTCCAACTAAGAGAGAGTTTAGTTGTCTACTCAGACACCATTGCTTCAGGTGAACAGAAACATGTAATGTCAGTCCATTTCCATGTATTCTCATACACTAACTTTCATTAGGGGGCAGAGTCAGGGACAGAAACAAGCTGTGCTGCATAAAAAAACACACATAACAGCCCTATGATATCATTAATTGATTAATACTTTTTAGAGAATTAGAAGAGAGAAAAATACGCTTAAATAAAATTATGCTGAAAATAACTTATATTTTTATTCAGAAAATCCCTTAAAAGACTTTATATTTTTAAAGTGTCTGGCAAATGCTAAATCTAGGAAAAACTGCTCAAAGCAAATAGCAGCTTTCAGAGTTCCTAATCCTATTGAAGTCTTTTAGCGGATAAGGGAGAGGAAATAGCAAGATGCCCTCTAAAAAGTAAAATGCAAAAATGCTATAAGAATTTGAGGGTGGTAAACATAGATATTGTAAAAAAAAAATCCATCTCTCTTACACATTTTCTCGATAAATAGAAACCTAACTACCTATTTTGAAGTGATATGTAATACAGGATCTTTTTTTTTTTACTTTGTAAATCTTACTTTAATAATTTATTTATTGCCCTGGCCAGGTAGCTCAATTGGTTAGAATGTCGTTCCTATACTCCAATGTTTTGGGTTCGAATGGTCAGGGTACATACAAGAAGCAACCAATGAATGTATACATATGTGAAACAACAAATCCATGTTTCTCTCTCTTTCTCCCCTTCCCTTCCCTCCCTTCCTTCCACTCTCTAAAAATCAATGGGGGAAAAATCCTCAGATGAGGATTAACAAAAATAAAAAATAAATGAAAAGTAATATTTTGCATATTACTAATTCTTTACTTTTGAGAGTTGGAAGTAGCCTTAGTGGGAATTCAGTTTCTCTAGGTTGGAAAAGCAGAAACCTGTAACCTAGAGAAATTGTGCCTAACTCACTTAACCCTCAAATCAGAACTAGATATCAAGACCCCTGCCTCTCCAACTATTCCTCTTTCCCCTGCACCATTATCTTTCTCCATTGCTTTTTATGAATTTTCTTTAAGGATTTGCATAAAGTCTATGATATGTCCCTAATTATGTTGAAAAGAATCAACCTTGAAAAGAAACTTGGAGATTAGTTTGTTTTAAGAATATAATAATAGCAATTGAGTATGACTAGCTAGACAATTCTAACTAAATTTCATTGAAGGTGTTACGTGCGTTTTAATGTTATTGACAAATAAGCCTATTTTTAACATGTGGGAAGTGAGTGATAAAATAGCAGAGCTTTAAAACACAGAAGCTGCCGAAACCGGTTTGGCTCAGTGGATAGAGCGTCGGCCTGCGGACTGAAAGGTCCCAGGTTCGATTCCGATCAAGGGCATGTACCTGGGTTGCGGGCACATCCCCAGTGGGGGATGTGCAGGAGGCGGCTGATCGATGTTTCTCTCTCATCGATGTTTCTAACTCTCTATCTCTCTCCCTTCCTCTCTGTAAAAAATCAATAAAATATATTTAAAAAAATAAAACACAGAAGCAAGCAATCTGCCCAGAAAGTCCCCATGGTCGGCTCCTTCACTTTACCCTTTAGAAATGAAGAGAGAGCCTGCTTTCCCTACTTCCAGTATCCTGAAATCAGCATCTCAGAATTGCCATACAGAGAGAAGCAATCTTTTTGGAATGGGTCGCTAAGGAATTCATCTTGTAGCCAAGATTGCAAACAACCTGTTTATATTTAGACTGTTCATTTGGAGTAGTTTGGGGAAGGGAGCTGATAGAGATTATAAGTGGGTTCAAGTGCCTCCAATATCCACCCTATGCCCGGCATTAGTCCTTAGCCTTTCAGACGGCCTTCCTGTCTAAACAAAGGATGGATTTGCCTAGCCCACAACCATGGTGAACATAGGTCTTCCCCCCAGAGCAGACCTACTGATCCTCTGTCTTACTGGAGAGATTGCTGTCCTTTTTTGCCATGAGTTACACTGTTTATGGACCATTCATTTCCCACTGCCCTTCAGTCAGCAATCTTATACCTTCACCTCCAGGTCCTTTGAGAAACAACAAAGTATAGCTATAACTACAGCATGTGTAAGGCTAACAGAAAAGTAATTAACTTCCAAAGCCATCATCTTATCTGCCATCACTTCCTAAGGATCCTTACTCTATATGTTTCAGTTTCTGACAGGCTCTCATTGGGTCAGTGTTCACAGTGAATCTGTCCCCAAATGTTCTCTTCTTACCTTCCTTGGGCTCTGGGCTCTAACTCAATCCTCTGTTTCATCAATTGCCTTCCAATGACTCCTACTCTTATGAAGCACTTTAAAATAAAATGAATATATATACCCTCAGCTTTCCTGTATTTCATGAAAAGAATCCAGCATTTCATTGATTTATGCATTCAATAATTTACTAAACATCAAAAAAGAATCAGGAACTGCAATTTTAAGGATATAAGCACTCAGTTCTTGCCCTCAGGAGAGGGACACAGTATACAGACGGGAGGGCTAGATATATTAAATAGATAATCAAAGACAGTGTGCGCTAGGAGAGGCTATGGGAGTGTGTAGAAAAATTATGAATATAACTTAGAAAAATGTTTGATAGATTGGAAAGTCTTCAACATATCCTATACATGCCCGATAGAGGTATATATGTCCTATAAGAGTTGCAAAAGACAACACTAAAACAAATGCTGCAAAAAGATAAGATATATTGGACAAGAAATTTTCACCAATTTATGAGTCTCATATTTAAAGTGAGCTTCAGCCAAAACCGGTTTGGCTCAGTGGATAGAGCGTCAGCCTGCAGACTGAGAGGTCCTGGGTTCAGTTCCGGTCAAGGGCATGTACCTGGGTTTCGGGCACATCCCCGGTGGGGGATGTGCAGGAGGCAGCTGATCGATGTTTCTCTCTCATCGATGTTTCTAGCTCTCTCTATCTCTCTCCCTTCCTCTCTGTGAAAAATCAATAAAATATATTAAAAATAAAATAAAATAAAAATAAAAAAATAAAGTGAGCTTCAATGCTAATAATATAAAGACAAATAAGTTCATGTTCAGATATATCAAAGATAAAACAATCTTTAAAGTTAACAGTAAAAATATAGAAAGATTATGTACAAAAATGACAATTAGTTTGATAACAGACTTCTCATCAACAGCAATAAAGAACAAAGACAATGGAGTAACATTAACACGCTGAGGAAAAACAAGTCTTAACATAAGATACAAAACCATTATTCAAAAGTAGGGAGGAAAAGCATAATTCCAAGCATACAAAGACTAATATCCTTACTTTAAAAAGTAGTAAAAAATATCGTTCTGCAACAAGAAAAAATTTATCTGAGGAATGAGAGAAAAGTATAACAAAAGATTGGCAAGACACTTTTTGGGGGGGGGCAGGGAATGTGAACATAAAATAAGTCCTAAATTACTGGAGGAGTACCACAAAGTTCACAGTTTTCTTAAAATTAATCTGTAAATATATTTTAATACTGATTAAAAATTATATAACTTAAAAAAAGGAACTTGGCAAGACAACTATGAAATCCAAATGTAAGAATAAGAACAGAGGACAGCCAAGATAATTTGAAGAAGAATGTAATTGTATTTATCCTACCAGCTATTAAGACATATTTTAAAACTGTAGCAATGAAAACAGTGTGGAATATGCCCAAGAATACAATGGAACAAAAGCTCAGAAGCAGATCCAATAATTGATGGGAACTACATATGTAACACAGATGGTGTTTCATATCAGTGGAGGAATTTTGTTAGTAATATGAATATTTTTAAAATCTTCATAGTACGTATTTATCTCTTATGGTATTATTTATATATACATTTGAACTTGGAGGAACGTAATGGGAAATATGAGTCTTATCAAGCTATTTATTCTTATCAATATTTATCAATATTTAACAATATTTAACAATATTGATTTCTGCTTCTCTCATTTCTTGTTTTATCTCTCAATTCATTGAGAACTTGGAAAATTCCAAGTTCCCCCTCAAAGTTTAGTGAGAGAACTGCTGATATGGACTAGACTTCCTCTGATTATCTCCGCTGACTGGACACCCACAGAACTGGAAATCAGAGCTAATTTTTTATTGTCAGTTCACCACTGATTGAAGCTCTCCAATCTATCATATAATTTCCCCCTCTGCCTCAGTTTCTCTATTGTATACACATGAAACAACAATGGAACTACTGCTCTCATCCTATATAATAAAAGAGAAACATGAAAATTAACTGTCCCTCTGCTATGCTCAAGCCACGCCCCCAGCCAATCAAGAGCGAGTATGCAAATTAACCCAAACTAAGATGGCGGCAGCCATGGAGCTGGAGCGAGCAGGAGGCTTGGGTTTGCCCCCAGCAATGGAGGAAACCAAGCTTCCTGCCCTGCCTTCGGCTCCGCTCAAGGCTACAAAGTTTCAATTATAGAAGATAAATAAATCCCAGGAAAAAAAAGGAAAGAAAAAAAGGAGAGGCTGGGAACTTGGGTCACCGGGGGGGCGTGGCCAGCCTGAAAACGGCCATCAGCCCCTCACCCAGACTGGCCAGGCACCCCAGCAAGACCCCCTCACCCTGAAGGGGCTGTGGGCAGCCTGAAAACGGCCCTCAGCCCCTCACCCAGGCTGGCCAGGCACCCCAGCAGGACCCCCACTTTGATCCGGGACACCTTTCAGGGCAAACCAGCCAGCCCCCACCCGTGCACCAGGCCTCTATCCTATATAATAAAAGGGTAACATGCAAATTGACCCTAACAGCAGAACGACTGGGAATGACTGGTCACTATGACACACACTGACCACCAGGGGGCAGACACTCAATGCAGGAGCTGCTCCCTGGTGGTCAATGTGCTCCCACAGTGGGAGCTCTGCTCAGCCACAAGCCAGGCTGCCGGCTGCCAGCACAGCGGTGGTGGCAGGACCCTCTCCTGCCTCCTCAGCAGTGCTAAGGATGTCCAACTGCAGCTTAGGCCTGCTCCCGGCTGGCAAGTGGACATCCCCCAAGGGCTCCCAAGCTGCCAGAGGGATGTCTGACTGCCAGCTTAGGCCAGATCCCCTGGGGAGTGGGCCTAAATCAGTAGGTGGACATCCTCTGAGGGGGTCCCAGACTGCGAGAGGGCACAGGCAGGGCTGACCCTATACCGCCCCCACCCCCACCGAGTGCACAAGTTTTTGTGCACTGGGCCTCTAGTGTCTTAGATAAAATCCTCTCCCTGCCTTTCTTTTCTATGTTATTAGGTTCCCCATGGCCCACTACACATGATAAGTTCTCTTAACCTTGTCTCATAATTCAATCGCCTTTTGTTAATCACTTGCTGCTGACGTTCTTTGAATTCACACCAAGTTTTTTGCCTCCTTTGACATTGAAAGCTCCATATTTTACTTCAAGTTATCTTGGTGTATGTGAGGAAAATAATCATATCCTTCTACTGTGCACTTTAACATTTGTCTTAAACTTTCAGCCACTACATTTCATTATAGGACCACATGTAACATTTTCTGTCAATGCTGTCAAATATTTTAATCTTTCCTAAAGATTTTCTTTCTGTTCAGTGTCTGCAAATTGAATTATCTACCCCTTCTGCCTTATAAGCTAGTACTATCATTAGCTTCTGTTTTGGCTATGTCAGGGAAATTTATTTTTGTATTCCTAAAGTATATTGTGAGTAGTAATAGGCAATTAAGGTATTTTCCATGTGACTGTATCCTTATGAAGTGCTTAGAAAAGTGGAAAAAATAGGCTGTCATATCAGAAAAACAACAGAGGATTCCATTAGGGAGATATTCAGTGGTCAGGGTAATGAAACACCACCGATTAAATCATTTTTCTGGTTTAAACCCAGTCCTCATTATTAGCTAAATAGCACTCACTCACCTAAAAACATTACTGTTGATTTTTTATTTGATAGATCCATTTTCAGGGAAACTACAATGATAATCAAAGGAAGAGTATTTAGTAAGAGTCTTTCCAATGAATGTTAATGAGAAGAGGCATCCTTGGAAGATGGGAAGATCTGTCCTTGGAGGTTTATCCAAAAATAGAGGGGACAGGATTTCATGGTAACTCAGTAATGGATCTCCTCATGATTTCATTTTAAATAATTTAAATGATTTCATTTTAAAGAATCAACGGTAGGAGCTAGAAGGGGCTTAGAAGTGCACTTAGTTCAGCTTCTTCCTTTTATAGATGAGGAGCCTGAGCTGTAGCTCTCTGCCCAGGTCACACAGTAGTCTAGACCAGAACCTGATCTTGAATTCTATGCTAAATTGATTAATCTTACAAAAAACCATTCGTGTAGCATTGTGAAACTACAGGTACAGGATGCAGGTACAGGAATCAAGACCATACATCATACCGAACTAAGTGAGGTGTTTTTGTCTATTTCAACTATACCATTTCACATTTCAAATTTCTATTTCATGATGACTTTAGGAAGATCTAGTTAATTTGTTTACTTATTCAGCTAATGTTCACTGAAGTCCTACTCTGGAGCAAGCATTGTGTTTGGTACCTTATTTATTCTTATTAAATAATAACAAAACATATCTTAAATTTAATCCATCATTTAACTTGGCATCTTATTAAAAAGTATCCAATTAAAGTTTACATAGGGCCAAATCAAAACTAAATTAAACAATCAACCTGGAGAACTGTCTGAAGATGAGCTGAACAGAAGTCCTATAAGTAAGGATATCAAGAAGAAACCACACAGAGACTAGTAGGAGTGGCAAAGACACAGATGGTTGATTGCCACCCATGTGTGGTGGTTCAGGATCTACAAAGATATCTCAGCTACAGAGGTCCTCTTCCCCAGTAGTAAGGGATTCTAACCCCATAATAAGCTCCCAACTCCAGAGCATCAATGCCAGAAAGAGGGGCCCCCACAACATCTGGCTATAAAAATCAGTAGGGATTTGGTCTGTCCACACAGAAGGCTGTTGGAGACCCAGGTGTTCTCTTAAAGGGCCCACACACAGACTCACTGGCTTATAGGTACTCAGCCTGGGCTCCAGTGGAGGTATAGTGGCTTGAGGGGAGGGGTTTCCAGAGACTTACAGGGAGAATTGTGTGGCTTCAAGGAGAGGGCTGGAGAGACAGCTGCCATTGTCCCTGTGTTGATCCCTCCTCCCACACAGGGAACAGGTGGACACCATCTTTCTGGTATTGAGCCCTCACTCTAATACAGCTAAATCTGAATCTGCAATAATCTGATAAATACCACTTGCTCTTCCACCTTCCCTCGTGACTTCCTGAGATCCTGCCTCACCCAACTGACATACTACCAGAGGCACTTTCAGTGGCTGGGCCTTAGGGGCAGCCAACAGGTGGAGCAGGCCTTGGGGTACCCTGAGCCTTTTGCAGAGTGGCCCGAGGCCCCGTGCTGGTGGCAGCGGGCCTCAGTTGGCAGCATGGCCTCCCCTACAGGCCTCTAGGCCCAGCACAGGTAGCTACTAATTGGGATTGCTTTGTAGCTTCTAGCACCAGGCCAATCACAGGCAGCAGCTAACCATGGCCTTAATGAAGCCCCTTCAAAGAGGCCCTGGAATCGACACACCCGGTAGCCAGCTTCAGACCACAGCAGAGTACCATGTGATTAGTTCCACAAGCAGCACACCCAAAGGGTGAAATAAAATAAAAAAATAAAAAATGAACAAACAAAACAGAAAAAAACTCATAGATACAGAGAACATTTTGTTGGTTGCAGGTAGGAAGGGGATTAGGTAGGGGGAGGCTGAAAGAGGGGAAAGGATTACAATGTGCAAATTGCCAGTTATAAAACAGTCACTGGGATGTAAAGTACAGCATAGAGAATATAGGCAATAATATTGTAATAACTATGCATAGTGTCAGATGGGTACTAGACTCATATGGGATGATCAATTCACAAGGTATATAAATGTCTAATCACTATGTAGTATACCTGAAACTAATATAATGGAAAAATAATAAATTTTATTAAAAAAGATACAGACATAAGAAGAGAAAGCTTTTTACTATATCCATCTCAGGGACTTGCCAGTCTGTGAGTGTGTTCCCTGTGTGACCAGAGGTGTAGTCAGCTGCCTTTTTGTCAATAGCTCACCCCACCAAAGCAGTGTGGAGCTCACTCACTCATTCATTATAAACACTATTTCCCCTGCCTCTAAACAGGATTCAAAGAGCAAACAATACAAGACAGATACCAATTTTTTCAAGTCTAAGAATGCATTTTTTTCATTTTTATCTCTCTGAGATCAGTGTGCATCTTAAAATCAACAGATCTTAGCATTTTTTCATAGCTTAATTGTCAGTGATTTTTCTTTCCTAGAGGTTCTTAGAATAATGTTTTATAATGTTAGATAGGAAGAAATACCGGTAAAGTATTTGGGGATAATTATGATAGGATTTTTTTTAAAGGTGCAAAATAATTAAGTGAGGAAAAAAGCTTAGCGATGGCTAGTTGCTATGATGAAACTACAAACTTAGATTTTCTAAAAAAAAACAACACAAAAAACTATAGGTAAGATACCAGTTAAACATGGTAGTTCCCCCTGAAAGTCCAATAGAACAGAAATGCAGGCATAAAATAGTACAATTCCCACCTACCCACCTACCCCACCCCCCAAGAAATTAGAAAGACAATTTCAATAGATGAAAGATTTCAAGGTATTTTTACAAGGTAGAAAGCAGCACAGATGTCAGAGTGACAACTGACACGGCAGAGCCAAGGTGGCAATAATTTAAGTGCCCATAAAAGGGATACTAATAACCGTGATATTAAATTCTTAATTCTGTAACGGTATTTCTAGAGGCAACTAAAATTATGCAACCAAGGCAGATGAAATTTTCTTAACTACTTAGAGGGTCTTTCCAACCAACCTCTGGGAAAGATTATCCAGGTGAGCAGGATATAGGCAAAGTAGCTTCGTGATTCCTCTCGGGTCCACACTCAATGGGCTTCAATCCAGTGTAAATCTAATTTGTGCTGTTGTTCCTTTAAATATAGCTTCTAAAAACTATTCAAGCTTTGACTTAAGTTGGGATAATTTTTAAATGTAGTCCATTATACTTTTTGTTTTAAAGTATATAATGTTCCATGCTTGGGGAGATGGGCTAAGTGGATTAAGTTCCAGCATATATAAATATAAGTATGAATATATATGTTTTATATTTATAAATGTACTAGAGGCCCGGTTCACAAAATTTGTGCACAGGTGGGGTCCCTAGGCCTGGCCGGTGATCAGGGCCAATTGGGGCCTACCGGCTGCCGGACAGGGCCTTCCTTTGTTCCGCGCTGCCCCTGGTGGTCAGCACACGTCATAGCAAGTGATCAAACTCCCAGTCTGCTGGTCAAACTCCCACAGGGACACTTTGCATATTAGCCTTTTATATAAATAGATATGTGTTTGTCTGTGTGTGTGTGTGTGTATTCCCCTTGAGCAAAATGAATTCTTATTTCATATAAAGGTTCTTAAATCTATAGATGGTTTCCTCTAGTGTCCCTCTGATAGTCACTGTTTTTCCTGACATCCTCTGGTTTCATAAACTGTGCCTTCTATAAGTGCTGATGGCTAAGCAGGAGATGAAGTTTATTCTTTATAATGTGTGGCATACTGAGCTGTGGTTTCTGTGAGTGGTCACTACCATTATCACCTTGCATTTCTAGAAAACCATCACTGTGTCCATTCTGTCCCAAGGCTCTGAATGCATTCTGGCATCTTTAATAAATGCTTCAAACATTTCTGCAGTAATACACACTCTTTTCCCCCTCAACCATGGGGAAGTGAGAAAAATACGCTTGGGTCTGTTTCTCTGTGGAAGAACAAAAATAAATTCTGGAAGGAAATTTTGTCAGGTTATCATCTTTTTATTGTGGCATATATAGAACATCAGGGAGAATGGTACCTCAGATAAAGAAATGCAGTAGAGGACAATTAAGGTATTTTTCTATGTCACTTAATATTGGTTGTTTGTGTCCCAAGTGTAAAAAACAAACAAAAAAAAAAACAAGTTATAGGCAGTTAGCTTTTCCAGGAAAGAGTTTTTGGAAGAGTCACTGTGATTTCTGTTTTATGATTCACAGTATTATAGACTCATTCTGGAAAGGTTTCCTCCAGGCATGAGGCACTCCTAGTGAGCTCCCTGCTGAGGAGGTTCTGTGGAGCTGCCCTGCAATAGGCCTGCTTCAGTTACAGTCCTTGTCACTTTCCATCCCACTTCATGAGACAAATCCTGCCTCTGGCTGCCACATACACAATCCCCCTCTCAGGCCAGGATAGATCCTGCTATCACCTGTAGATTCCTGGCCTCAAGGCAGCCAGGCAAGAATGTTCTGAGGATCAAGTAGAACAACTGAAAATATTTTAAAGCCTTAAAAGTTTTGATATCATATTGTATTAAATCCTATTATGTCATATCAAATCATATTATATTATTATCTCTTATTTTGCACTACTAACCTTGCTCCAGCTTTTCTGGTGTCTCATCCTTAATATTGTGCCCCTACCCTAGGCATGATGGATGCTACTTGACTGTACCTATCTACCAGTAGGGAGCACTCTACACCTTATCCTAATTTGATTTTAGGACCCTGACCATCTGTTTCCTGGAGCATCTTCATTATTTGAGCAACTGAGGATGCTTAATAATGCATTTTGGAAGCATTTAAGAAGTCTACTGGGCTAACCTGCATTGTCTGATCTTAACTTATGATTATCTCTTCCCCATTTCCAAAGATAAATCAGCCAGTGAATCAACATTGGCTGTTGTTAATTGTCATTAGAATGAAGCGCTTACTTTGTATTTTATAGTTACACTAGAGCAGGGGTGGGCAACCCCTGGCACGTGTGCCAAACATGGCACGCCAGTAACTTTTGCTGGCACACGAAACCCTCTCTTATAATCTTCCATTTACAATTTTTGTGAACATTTGAATGACTTAAATGTTAAATTACAAGGAACTGGCAAGACACTTGATGTTATGTTTGGTTACATAAAGGCTTTTGAAAAGAAACTGGAAGTCTTTAAGAGGGATGTGAATGGTGAGAGATTTAGATATTTCTCAAACCTCAAGAGGCACATCAAAGATCTCCCAAAAGATGACAGAACAGACTGTCAAAGCCTTAAAAAGCTGTTTTTAAACATCATCGAGTCAACTATTGAGCAGTTCTTCTCAAGATTTGCGAAATTCAGAGAACTGGAAGAGACAGCAAAATTCATGAGGTTTCCAGACAGCATGAAACTGGAGGAACTAAACTTACAAATGTTTTCATGGATAGACATGGCTGACTTTGAAATGCAGTTGATTGAATTTCAGAGTAGCTCAATTTGGAAGCAGAAATTTATTGACCTTAGAGTTGACTTGGAAAACATTGAAAAAAAGCGATTAGAGACAGGTGTACCAGAGAGAAGTGTCGAAAACGAATTATTGAGGACTTGGAATGCCATTCCAGAAAATTTTTTCTGTTTAAAAAACTTTGCAACAGCGTTACTCTCCATGTTTTCATCCACATACGCTTGTGAATCTTTGTTCTCAGTGATGAATTTTGTTAAGTCTCGTAATAGGAGTAGCCTGACGGATGAAAGTAGTAGCTCATGCATATCTCTGAAGGTGAAGAAATATAAACCTGATGTAAAAATCTCTGTCAACAGTGATGCAGCAGCGAAAGTCCCACTGATAATATCAAATGGAGTCATAAAGTTTTCTGTCGGACTATCAGTGTACATGTATACATTAAAAAATAAATGTATTTTTCATCATCATATACTGTGTTTTTGTCGCTCGAATGAATTTTATTATTTCTTCAAGGTTCTTCACATACGTACACCTTAAGAGATATCAAGTAGGCGTAACATGTTCTCAAAAAATTAAGGTTGGCACACAGAAGAATTTTGAATCAGAGATTTTGCTGGTTTTGGCACACACTCACAGAAAGGTTGCCCACCCCTGTGCTAGGGGCTCAGTGCACGAATTTGTGCACATGTGGGGTCCAGCTGGCCCACCCTGATGGGGGCTGATGGGACTGGGCTGGCAGTGGGGGAGAGGATGCGGGAGGTTGGCTGGCCAGCCCCGCTCCTGATTGGGGTGGGGTGCCCAATCAGTGACTGGGCCAGCCGGGAGGGGGGGCCGCCCCCCCCAACCAGTCCAGTTGGGCCAGTACATGTCATAGTGACTGATTGTTCCGGCGTTCCAGTCGCTTGGCTTTTGTATATATAGATACCTTACGCCATTCAGGTGTAAGCTACAGAAACCAGATTAGAACTCTAGTAGGAAAACTGAACCCGTCCAAAAATAATACCCTGCCATTCAATGTGATAAATATGTACAGAGTATCTACCATGTGCACTGAACTGTGCTGGCACGGGGGACATGGTAGTGAGTTAAGACAGTTTCCATCCTTCTGGAGCTTACTATGTAGCTAATCTAGAGGTAGATCTTGCTCATTGGGCATGTTATAGCTCTTGTGGGTTGAGAGTTAAGTCTCTTTCCTGGTTGATAGCAAGACTTACAACTCAAAACTCAGCTTTTTGTAATGAATTCCTTATTTAAATTGTTATTATTGATTATAGATTTGGTGCTACAAATATAAGATCTTCCAATGTTCAGTCCTAAATTAGAAAGGTGAGATGTCCAATGGTGTGCTTGCAAAGACCCTCAGGAGGTTTTCAGGAATTAAAACACTCACTCATCTTTAGTCAAAATAAGTTCTGAGAATGTTTTCATGCTTAATAAACTCCTTTCAGCTGGCTAGTCATGTTCCCTCTGAAGTGCTGATATATGCAAATTATTGGTGACTATTTGTCAAGGCCCAGGAATACAGTCTGTCAGAGATAACAACTGCAGTACATGCTGTCTTTTCCTTTGCCCAGACATTTTATTATGAATTTTTTAAACATAAGAAAAGCTGAAAGAACTATGTAGTGATCACCCATGTATCTACCACCTAGATTTTAGAATTGTTAACAAGTTTGTGCTTTGTCATATATCTTCCCACCTATCTATCCATCAATCCATCTTTTTATATTCAAAGTGAGTTGCAGGCATCAGTGATCTTAACACCTAAGCACTTCAGTGTGCATATCATTAACTAGAGTTCAATATTTCATTATAGTGTGAAGTACAAATCTTAAGTGTACCATTTATTGAATTTTGGCAAATGCTATCCCCCTGTAACTCAAATACCTGTCATGATATAGAACATTCCCTTCACTCCAGCAAATTCACCCATACTCTTCCTAGTCAATCCCTACCTCTCCCCTCAGAGGCAACCACTGTTGTGATTTTTTCCAACACAGATTAGTTTTACCGTTTCTAAAGCTTCATATAAATTGAACAAACTCTCTGTGTAAGGCTTCTTTCACTCGGCACAATACTTTTGAGGTCCATTCATGTTGTTGTATGCTTAGATCTTTTTATCGTTGAGTAGTATTCCAATGTATAGATGCACCCTATTTGTTTACCCACTCTCCTACTAATAGATATTGTGGTTATTTCCAGTTAATGAATGTTATGAATGAAGCTGTGATGAACATTTTTATGTAAGTCCTTTGTGGATATGTTTCATTTCGCGTGGGTAAGAAGCTAAGAAGGGAATTGCTGGGTCACAAAGTAGGTGTATATTTAGTTTTATAAGAAACTGCCAGGACATTTTCCTAAGTGGTTGAACTATTGCACACTCCCATCGGCAAAGTATGAGAGCTCCAGTTGCTCTACACCTTCACCAACATTTTATGTTGCCAGTCTAACAAGTTTTAGCCATTCTGACAGATGTATAGTGATATCTTACTATGGTTCATTTTTCAAATCCCCAAAGGCTAATGATGTTGAGCAGTTTTTCATGTGCTATTGCCATTCATATATCTTCTTTTCTGAAGTGTTTGTCCAAACGTTTTCCATTTTTATTGATTTGTTTGCCTTTATTATTTAGTAGCAGATTTTTAATGTTCTGTATATCAGTGTTTTGTCAGATACATGTTTTGTAAATATTTTTCCCATTGTGTGGCTGACCTCTTCATTTTCTTTTCTTTTTTTAAATATACTTTTATTGATTTCAGAGAGAGGAAGGGAGAGGGAGAGATAGAAACATCGAAGAGAGAAATATGGATTGGCTGCCTCCTGCATGACTCCTACTAGGGACCAAGCCCGCAACCCAGGCATGTGCCCTGACCGGGAATCGAACTGATGACCTCTGGGTGCATGGGTCGACACTCAACCACTGAGCCACACCAGCTGGTTGGCCTTGTCATTTTTTAAATAGAGTCTTTTGATTAGCAGAACTTTTAAATGTTGATAAAGACTAGTTTATCATTTTTAGTATTATGCCTATTTGCTGTGTCCTATCTAAAAACCCTTCCTACCCTCAATAAATATATATATATCAATAAAGATATTCTCCTCTGTCTTTTTCTAGAAGCTTTATAGTTTTAGCTTTTACATTTGGGTGTATGATCTGTCGGAAATTAATTTTTGTGTATAATGAAGTTCATTTTTTTCATATAGATATACAACTGCTCCAGCACCATTTGTTGAAAAGACTTTCCCCCCTATTGAATTATCTTGGCATGTCTATCAAAAAGCAAATAACCATGTAAATCTGGGTTTTTATCTGGGCTCTCAGTTCTGTTGCATTGATCTATTTATCTACTTTTATGCTAGTATCACACTATCTTGATTAGTGTACCTTGATAGTAGGTTTTAAAGTAAAGTATTAAAGTCTTTAACTTTGTTCCCCTTTTTCAGATTGCTTTGGATATTCTAGATACTTTTCATTTCAATATAAAATTTTAAACCAGCTTGTTAATTTTTACCAAACAAAGTATTGATGGGATTACTAGTAGAACATCATTGAATCTATGACCAAATTCAGGAAAATTGATATTTTAACTACACTGAGTCTTCCCATCCAAACACATGGTATACTTCCCCATTTTAGTCTTCCTTAATTCTCTCAGCATATCTTTATAGTTTTCAGTTGAGAGGTCTGTATATCTTTTAAATTTTTATTCCTCCTTTTAAATATCTTTTTAAATTTTATTTTGTGTTTTTGACATTATTATTATTATAATGGAATTAATACTTTATTAGTTTTCATTTTTAATGAAATTTTTAAATTTCATTTTTCATTGCTAATATATAGGTGTTATTGTTTTTTATGTGGACCTTTTATCCTGACAACTTACTTTGTTCTAATTATCAATTCTAGTAATTATCTTTTACTTAGTTTATATTTCCTACTTAATTATGCCATTGATAAGTAGAAGCAGTTTTTCTCTCTCTTTTTAAATCTGTATGCCTTTTATTCATTTTTCTTACCTTATTGCACTGACTAGGATCTCTAGAACACTATTAAATATTAATGATGAGGATGAATATCCTTGCTTTATTCTTGATCTTAAGAAAAAATATTCAGAATTTCACCATTGACTATGATGTTAGCTGTAACTTTTTCATAGGTACTCTTTACTGGATTGAGAAATTTTCTTCTATTCCTATTTTGCTATTACTTATTATGAACGGATGTTTGATTTTGTTGTGTTTTTTCTGTATCTATAGAGATTATTGTATATTCTAGATTGCTAATATGATGAATTACAATGGTTGATTTTTTGCTAAGAACTTTTGGATTTAATATATATTATTTTTTAATGAAACTAGATAAAAAACTTAAAATCATTGAGTAGCTGGTCTGGCACTTCTGGAGCCACTTCAGATAGTACCTAGACAGGTAAAGCTTAAGTACTTCCAAAATAGACTTCTCTGAAACATTGCAAACATCCATTTTTCTCCCTGTAGTCAAGCTTTTAAATAGAAAATAGAGATCAATCATACGCTTTATTAACAAAGTTTTAACATGATTTCATTTTGTTCTCCAGTAATTAACTAAAATATGATCTAAATGTAAACCAACTGTTAAACCATTATTCAGTAGTACAGTTCAGTTGTTATATATCAAATTAGAAGACTATTTATCAAAGGTAAGAAAGTCTGTTCTTAGTATGCAATCTTGAATATTTTGAAAGACTGTATTTCCTTAAAGAAATATACCTATATTACCACTTGAAAGAAATAGTAAAACCCAGAACTCATCAAAATAAAAAAAATATAATCACTAGAAACATAGTCATAAGAGAAAAAACTCACTGGTCATAATGATCCACACGATAAACAGAAGTCAGCATAACAGTTCAGTGAACCAATGAATCTAAATCAAATAGGAAGTGTTGAATAAGTTTACCAACATAAGGGGCATCTGTAGAATTATTTTTGTTTTTTTGATTTCATTTGTTTTATATTTACACTAAAGCTTCATGCACATACGTGAAGAGGGGCCATTCTATCACACTGAGGTTTTTCAGTGGCACCCGAGCCTCACAGATTTCTGCCATGATTGGGACTTTTTTCTTTCTTGGGTCCTCTCTCCTTCCTATTTCTAAGACTTCTATGTAGTCTTCCATCTGTCCTCCCTTTTCTCCTTTTACTATCTGCCATCTGTCTCCCCTGTGCCATGGGCATGCCACAACTTCTTGTGCTATCTGGTGACTCCCACAGGGGCTGCTTTGCCTAGGGCAGCGGTTCTCAACCTGTGGGTCGCGACCCCTTTGGCAGTCGAACGACCCTTTCACAGGGGTCGCCTAAGACCATCCTGCATATCAGATATTTACATTACGATTCATAACAGTAGCAAAATTACAGTTATGAAGTAGCAATGAAAATAATTTTATGGTTGGGGGTCACAACATGAGGAACTGTTTTAAAGGGCCAGAAGGTTGAGAACCACTGGCCTAGGGATGTCTATGACTATCAGAATTCTACTCAGGAAAACCTTTTAACTTTTGTTCCTCTGGAAGATATTGACATATATCATGAACAAGTTTTGCTTTTCTCAAAATCTGCATAGAGCTCTTCAGCATTCTCCATCATCCCCCCCCCCCTCATTATTTCAATCCACAGACACCTCATTTGAATATGATGCAACTAATAGTGGCAGTGGAGTCAGACACCGAGGAAGAGACAACACACATAGACATTAACATGGCTTTGTCCCTGGTAAGTGTTGGAGAGAGCACAAGCCTTTGCATGGGGAGGCTTTGGGCAAGCTACATTGTTCTACAGTTTATCAGTAGATAACTTTTGCGGCCTCCTAGTCATTGTGTTTTCCCAAGTGAAGAACCTTGGGCTGAGTGCTAGAAATATACATGCTCCACGTAAATGAAAAGTTATTAAACCAAGACTGCAGGGGAATGCAGAGGATGCTCTGTTTGCAATTCCAGGGAGACACTTTAGAGCACACTTTTTAAAACTTAACAAAAATACTTAAAATCTCACAGGGAAACAACCAGCCTTTTAAAAATCTTGTCCCCAAGGATTTCATGTAATAATGCACAAATTCTGCGAAGTGTTAAATCTGCATCTACCAGTGACTTGCCAAATTAATCAAATTACCTTAAAGTTAATTCAGTTGGTGAGAAGAGTTTAATGATATTCAAAACCTTCATGGTCATAATTACCGATGAAGAGGGTCAGTCAGTTGAGAATTAATGTGAAAAGTGACTAGAATGAAATTCTGAATTAGGATATCAGAACGTGCATAAATTGTGGGAAAGGTGAACCATGAAAATAAAATTCATTTACCTTCATGTGGAAGGAGGAAATAAAAGAGGGTGTTTTGGAATTTGAACCTAGGGAAATTTTAAGGATTGGACAGAGTTAATGGGGAGAAAAAGAAAGAGGAGTTAAGAATGGATAGGAAAGAAAGAAAAAAAAAGAATGGATAGGAAAGCAAGTTAGAGAAAATCGAACATTATTTTTCCTTATACCTGCTTCTTTCATTTTTTAGTGTGCTGAAAACAGCTATTATAATTCCCTTACCACTTCCACCCACAAGATTCTTCTCCCTGATGTCATCTGTACACACACCTTTTATTTCTCCTCCGTATTTTTAAGGGAAGAGATATCATAGTGTATACATTATCCTTCGTGCTCAAAAAGATAATTGACTGTACAAAGCATTAGAAAAGAGAAAATGGAGATGAGCTCAAGTAAAATACATTTTCTTTTAATTCATCTTACCTTACCCAGATGCCCCTTCTTAAAAGTTGGAAAGGTGTTGTTTTATTAATGGGATTTACTTTAAATATTATGTTAAGATTTTTAATGGGGAAAACATCTTAAATATTTATAATCAGCATTACCTGCTCACTGCATTATTATAAAAGGTATAGTAACTTTTTAAAAAGTGATTGGCTCAATAAACAGATGTGGGCATGTCAGGCAAATGGCAATAAGACCCCCTCCCTAGCTGAGCACATGAACCCAATCTGTAAGCCCCTAACAAGTGACTGGAGAAGTCAGTAGGCATTTCTAGGAGCATGTGAACTGTTGAACAGGCCCTTCTTTCAGATGTAGTCTGTTGAAAGATTGTATCCATGCTCTCCTCCAGTTCCGAGACATAAATTAGGAGTTTAGGATGTATAAGTGTGGAGGGGAAAAGAGAAAGACAGAAATTTTCCCTATTGTAATGCCAAAAATAATAAAGAGGGAAATGCTCATTGAGTTGTTCATTCATTCATTCAGTCTGCTTTTACTGAACATTTCCCATGTTACAGACACTGTGATATGCATTTGAAATACAGAAATGAATATGAAGGTGTGGTCCCTGCTATCAGGGAGGTACCCATCTGGAATGCAGAGATATCTATATCAACAAATGCAACAACATATTTTGAGTGCCACGATAGAAGGATATATAAAAGCATAGAAGAGATGAGGTCAGAGATGTTTTTCAGAATAAAGTCTTACAACTGAATGAATGTCCAACTGCTTGGCAAAAGGAAGGAGGCAAAGGAGACAGGTACAGAAGCAGCCTGGGCCACTTGTGAAAAGTACAAGAACAAAATTTAGCCAACAAGTCACATCACTTTAGAAGATGACAAGTCGGAGAAATAGGTAGGTTCCAAATTAAGAAAGCCCTCACAAACTCTATCAAGGATGTGGACATTATCTACAAGGCATTTGGGAGTCCTGAAGGTTTTAAGCAGGAGTAATACAATCAGATTTGATACTTTATAAAGATTACTTTGGTGGTAGGAAGCAGGACTTAAATATAAGATATTTTATTTTTACCAGAAATTAAACATTCAGCAATTGCATCATGAAAGTCATCTGAGTGACATGGAGGACAGGTCATAACAACACCACAGAGGGCAGAAGCCATTCTTTCAGATGGTCCTGTTGTCTCCGCCTATGAGCTCAAAGGCTGTCTCCACTTCTGTTGCTTCTTCACACCTTGCTCAACAAATGTATTCATCCTCTGATGGGCTCTAGAGACTGTGAGACAAAAATAACTCATCTTCTCTGTCCTCAAAGTATTCACTGGACCATCCCCATCAGTCTCTCTGGAACCTGACATGACGCCTGAAGAATCATAATCTCATTCCTTCTCATGTAGCCACATTTGACCTTTCCCTGCCCCTTCCCAACGTCAAACTCATTTGTTGCATTCACCATCTTCACATGCAAAAGAGTGAGAAGATGCATTAGAAGTAGCAACAGTTCCATTTTGAGAATTGCCATGAAAGGAAGGGTGGGAGGGTTGAGTAAGAGAGTTCTTAAGGTCTATTGAATCAAAGCCTCATACACCAGTTTAAACATTTAACAAGCTGACTCTGCTTTGCACAAGGTTGGTATATATGAACTTGAAAAAGTTCTGTGTATTACTCTGTCACTTAAGGAATCAAAACTGGTTCTGCAAATGATCAGGAGCAAGACTTCCTAAGCTCCCCACTATTGCGAGCAAGCGCTCTAGCCAGTTGCTGTGGCAGTCTCCATACATCAAACCATACCTTTCATTTTTACCACATGGGGTGCAGTCTCCCTGTCTAGGACCTTCTCAAGGCTCATAGAGGTGTGTAGTCAAGAGGTGCCAATGAAGACCTTCACTGTAAACTCCAGTTCCACGATAAGCCCATGACATAAATATGTAAACTGATGTGTTGAGACAAATCACACAAATTTCCCTCAAAAACAGCAGCATTTTCATGAAGTAGTTTTCTCCTTTTGTAACTTAAATCGCAGTATGATTGATGGATAGCTAGAGGTCTAAGTGAGCATTTTTCAGCTCTTTGTCCAACATGAAGTAGCAATAACAAATAGTAATTCTGCATCTTTTTGGATCTTATTGAAAGTTGGGAAATTAAAATCACTTTCATATTTGTTTGTTTCAAGATAGATTAATAGCACATGAATAACAAAATGTGGCTAATGACAGAAAGCTCATTGGTCTGCTTTATACTTGCCTTTGGTAATCATATATCTACTGCTGTAGAGTGGAGGTTTCATTTAACTACCTGATCATGCAACCGAAGGTTTATGCTAGTAGACTTGGCCAGCTTTCCTCCTATTAGCATCCCATGTTCATTGCCAGAAGATGAGTGGCTACACCTTTGAACTCCTTATTAGAGTGACTAATGAAAATCTAAATCATTATCTTTTTACATGTTCATCTTCCCCAAGTGACCAGGAGGGAATTGGTGACCCTATCTTATTCATCTGCTTTATCCCCAAGCCTTAATCCCTATGTCTGACCCCTACCTGGGTGCTGAATGAGCGTTTATTGAACAACAGGAGCTCACAAACACTATCTCCTCTCTTCCTCCCCCACTGAGAGCAGCTGTATTCATCTGCCTCCCAGATAAATTGATGCAAGGTCTCTTTCTAAGTCACATAGCTATAGAATGATAAATGGATGTATAAGATTTCACAACAATACTACTTGGCCTAATAGGAATAACATTCTTTCATTAATTTGTATATACAGCATATTAAGGCATTTCTTTCCGTTTGAAGTTCTTTTTTGATAATTGTTCTTTCTTTTTGTCTTTGGCATACTACTTAATTCAATTCAGTTATTCTTTCTGTGAATATTCATTAAAGCTGCCTTTAGAGCCAACTACAAAATAAGGTTTCTGTTTCCACTCCTTACATTTCAAGCTTCGATACAATTGAATCATTAAACACTTTAGTTAAGACTTGCAGGTGCATCTTTAAATTGATCCCCTTTGATTAAAGCTAGTTTGTAGGCTTCTGATAATTCAGTCATACCAGAAAGAATTAAATGCTTATTATTCTCATTAGATTATTCCAGTCTATTCTACTATATAAATACACAAGTAGAGTCTGCCTCTATTGAGATATGTGGTTTTAAAAAATGTGGTTACTTACTTGCATCACTTCAGAGGAAATGTAATCTTAATTAAAGTCTGAAATAGACTATATTTTAAGGAACTAGAATTATCTTTGCCAAAATTTTGACTAGAATTATTTTCTTTCAATCAATATGTAAAATTGCTTTGTATAGTGACAATATTGGTTTCTTCTCTTAAATAAGTAAACATTCTCCCAACTATGTCCACTTATTGTTTTTATAGATAACAAAGGAGAAAATTTTACTGTGGTTCCCATCTGAATGATCACAGTTGAGAATTAGTGACCCAATAAAGGAGTTATTACTATCGATTTCTACTAGTTTATGTGACTTTTAAATCCATTCATGTAGAATAACTATAATCACCATTAATTGTCTCTATTCCAGAAGTGTTTTTATATTTAATTTCTTTACATTTTCATTGGAATTAAACTTGGCCTTCAAGTTCCATTTTGGAACTTAATTTTCCTTGTAAGCATATTGAGTTTCTGGGACTGGCTATAATGGAGATAGAAGTAATAGGGCAGAGTATTGGTCAATGAATCCTCTGTCCTCTCCGTATAGGAAAAGTTGCATTAGGCTTTGAGAGTGAAAGAACCCATCATGTATTTTATCCATTCCTTTCCTTGTTTATTCAACTCACTTAGTACCTTATTTATGCCAGGGACTGTCATAGCAATGGGGATATGAGAATGAGCCAAGCACGTATCACTGTCTAATGGGGAGACATCCAAAATTTAACAGTTAAATACAGTGGGGAAGGTCCATGATGCAAATGTGCACCAGCATTAGGGAAACTTCACAGAGGAACCTAAACCAGGCCTCTCTTCATGGCAGCAGTGGTGAGGAGGGGGCCAGAGACCTGGCCTCTCTTGTTTTCCCATGCAATCAACCACAGTGCCTCTACCAGGCAAATGTCAGCAGTGGCTGATGTGAGGCCATTTGATAACCAAGGTCGGGCTAATCAGGCAGTTCTGAGCTGTAGTAGCTTATAACTTTGTAAAAGCCCTAAAGCTCTGAAACCCAGACACCACCCGCGGAGTCCCTTGCCGTACAACTGCAGGCCCTCGGAGCACTGCAGCATTGGCCCTTTGGCTCCATCCCAACCAGGGTTGTTGACTCCAGTCCTAGGCAGGAGCCTCAGATAAGGACTTAGGCCTCTTGGCCAGAGGTCTGTGTACGGTAGTAGTGCACCTGGTCGTCCTCACCACTCTTTTATTTTGTGTTTAACCCTTAGAACTTAACCTGGGAAACTCCTGGACCACTGACTCACAGGAAATATTGAGGAGTGGGAAGTATCTGAACGCAGAATAGAAGAATTCTTAAGTGGGTTTTATCATCATAACATACTTCACTATTGAATACTTTCTGAGCTGGCTACTTTTTGAGAATTAATCCTTTTTTTTTTATTCAACAAATATTTATTGAAATCTAAGCCCTGTTCTATGGAGAATACAAACAGGAGTATAAAGAACTAGCATTAATTCTATATACTTTCCACATCACCAAGCTGATCTATGAATGAAAGATAATTGTCACACAGGTTCTAATAGGACCTTTACTATTCAATTGAGCTGTCACCATAGCCATTGGAGCCATCATTTTGATGGTGATGACAAAAAGTTTATGATTCATAATGCTTTCCACTTTCACAAAACATTTCCAAACTATTATCGCATTTTATCCTCACGGTGAAGAAGTAAATAATGCTGATAAAATCCTCTTTTTACCTCCTTTGTATTTTGCTCTACATATTTTAACTAACCTTGTTATTTCTAAAATGGTGCAGCCACTATGGAAAAATAGTTTGGCAGTTCCTCAAAGAGTTAAACATGGAGTTAACCCTGTGACCCAGCAATTCCACCCCCCGCTTTATATTGTGTTTCATTTCTATATGAAATTTTCCATAATAAAAGAAAAACGAAAAAAAATCCTCTTTTTACCAATAAAGAATTAGAGGCACCTAAGACTGACTTAGTCACTTAGCTGGGAGTAAAGCCAGCAACAGAAAATCCCATGCTTGAATGATGCTCATCAACTCATAAGTGGCTGTACAATGTTATTTTATTTGTCCTTCAGTGTCCCTATGAGTTGGAGTCACCATTCTTTTACAGATAAGGAACCTGAGGTACATAGAGGTGATATAGCTACCCAAGGGCATGCATCTTCACATTCAACTAAGAGGAATTAGGGGCTACTTTGGACCAGGCGCTGTGTTGAGTGTATTCGTATGTAATGTCTTATCTCCTAACAATCTGTGAGGTAGGTCACCGTTGCCCATATTGGATGGAACAGTAAACCATTAATCACCCAGGTCTCCATTTACTGGTAGTGGAGTCCATTCTTAAACTTCTTTCTAATGTTCTTTCCATTAAGCCAGAGATTCTGAGCCTTTTTCCTCTCTCTAATCCATTTATAAGCAGAGCCACTTGTTCATTGATAATATCTATTCTTACACAACAGAGGTTTTTCATTAAAAAAATTTTTTTGTTTCCCTAGGAGATATATCATATTCTGCTGGGAGAAGAAGGGGGAGGAAAGATGGCCATTCAGGAGAAAGGATAATTTAATTGAGAACTCTTCTTCTCCCCAATTAGTAATTAAACTATATCTCTTCGCCCTTATAGAAGTCTTTTTTACAAATCCAACTTTATCTCTGTTTTATCCTTTTAACAAAAATTTATTTAGTACCTACAAGTGCCAAGTGTATTCTAGGTATTGAAGATATAGCAATGAACAAAATCAGTGAAGTTCCCATACTCATGAAGCATTTGTTCCAGACAGTAATAACTTTGCCGAATGAAAGTAAACAGGATGATGAGACACACATAGGAGAGAGTGGCTGCTGGATAGTGTGATCAGGGAAGTCCTCTCTGAGGAGAAGCATTTAGATCAAGACCTGAATAGCAAAAAGCAGCCAGCTGTGCAAAGAGCTGGAATCAGGTGTTGGGCATTTTTCTTGCCCACAGTGGGCACTGACACTGCTTTCCCTTATCCCACAAAAGTACCAAGCGCAAACTCAGCCTACTTGACTCCTAGCTTGAGCCAGAATGCCAAAAGCACTAGTCAGGCCTGGTCTTCACCAGCCTCTCTCTATGCCAAATTCTGGGGCTGGCTCTGGTCCACATGACCTGGAATCACTGCCTGCCCTGTGCTTTGTCCCCTAGCTACCCAAGTCATAGGAGTACTTATTCCATCTTCAGCAAGGGTGGGGTCCTACACAGACAGAGCCGCTGACTCACATGAGAGTTGACTTTCAAAATGTCAGTCCTTTCAAAACTGAAAAACATTTATATAAGCAGTTTTTCTTTATATAAACAGTTTGTCTTTGTTAAGGACCCACATTCTTTCCTTTTCCTGCCCTATGTAAGAAAATATATAAGCAGGAGACAAGGCAACTAGTAGAGTAGGTGGGTCCTGGAAGATTCTGGAAAGTAACTTGGCTCACGATTCCTTGCTTTACATGACTAGACTCCATGTCCTGTAACTTTAGAAATAAAAGTGACTGGCAACTAGATTTCTATTCAATATTGATTACAGAGGGAGGCTGACTGTGGGTAATTATAGTGAAGTTCCCATAATTAAACCTCAAGGACACAGAATCAATGGTATTATGTTAGTAGAAGTGTTTCATACAAACCAATCACTGAAATAGATAGGTGTAGGACTTACACTGAATGGAAACCAAGTTTATGTTTGTATAAAAGTGAATAATAACCTTTAAAATCTAACCTTGCCCTAATGATTTGGTTCAGTGGACTGAGCGTCGGCCTGCAGACTGAAGGGTCCCAGGTTCGATTTTGGTCAAGGGCATGTACCTTGGTTGCAGGCATTTCCCCGTGGGAGGTGTGCAGAAGGCAGCTGATCAATGTTTCTCTCTAATCAATGTTTCTAACTCTATCCCTCTCCATTCCTTTCTGTAAAAAATCAATAAAATATATATTTTTAAAAAAAAACCCTAACCTTAAAGATCAGGTTAAAGAAGGCATAGGACCCCTGGAGACTTTTTAAAAAATTAACATGTCTTTCTCCCCATGTAAAAAATGATGCTGCAGACCCTGGAGATATCACTCCTTTGACAATTGTCATCATACTCTGCCACTCATGGTCTGTGTTGGAAGAAAGAAAGTTTTGGAACCTAGTAGAAGAGAGTTTCTACAAAGCCAACCTTGAAATAAATTGTAACTTGTAGAAGCTATCAGTTCAGGCTCGGAATTTACACAGCCTTCGCTGATGACCCCAAGTTGGAATTAACACACTCCCACCCTTCCACAGCACTCGGTATGTTTACAGTGGCTCCTCTGTATTATGCTGCACTTACCTGTAATTCATGCTGTCTCTCCCATCTCAGTGTGAAGACAGACAGATGTCTTTCACCTTTATAGTCTCACAGTGCCATATACAACGATGTTGAAGATTTGTTGAATAAAATTTGTATTCAGGCCCTGAGACAGTTCCTAATTTTTTTTTTTTGCGTTGATGCGTCTGGTCAAAATTCTGAATTTCTAAGATAAGCTTCGCAAGTAAGGGTTGGACGATAAGCCCATTTATTCATTCTTTCAGCAGGCATTCATTCGCATGTGCTATGCTGATCAGCTTACCGCTCAGAGATTTTCAAATACACACTTAAAAATAACATTTACCACTTTTGAAATCTGTATAAGTCCTGATGATTTAATTTTGAGATCTCCATAACTTCAAGTGCTTAAATATCTAATTTGAATCTACCTGAGTTGGCAGAAACTCTGAAATAAGCTTTTCCTGGATAACAGAATGAACTGTGCCTGTCTCTGTGTTAGAATTTTTTTTTTTTACTTTTAGGGAAAGCAAATAGCAAGGAAATCAAATTCCTGCAATAATGGTTTTTTTCCACTCAATTATTCAGCTGCCGAAGCTGCTGGACCTTGTGGAACTGGTTTCAAAACCACTCCACTGCCAGATGAAGCTATCAGGGTTGTCAGTCTTTGGGGAGCCTGGGAATTGTTTCAAAATGGTCACAAAGGACCATCAGAACTAAATGTACTTTATTGGAGGGAAATAGTTATTTTCTTACTAGAAGTTACCACCATCTTCTTCATCCTTCAAGGTTCTGAAATGACTCTCAATAAATACAATTCTATCTTTTTAGCTGTCAATAGAAGATATCTGTAACTAAACATTCAAGTAACCTCGGTTTGGGTAGTATAAACACAACATCTTTTTTTTTAAGCCATAAGAAAAGTTCTTCACTTTAAAATAAGGTTCTTAAGACTTTGATAATTCTCAACCAAAATAATGAGGGGTTTTTTTTTTGTTTCATAAGAACAATCCCTTAACCTCCCTCTTTTTTCTAATAATCTGAATTTCTGAAGAATTACCTTCTTACTAATGGAATAAAAGAAATGAAGTTTTCTCCTATTAAAGCATTGAGTAAAATGATCAATTCTTCTCATTTTCAGTGACATCGATTGGTATTTATTTTAATTTTTCTTAATGACTATCTTATTGTCTTTGGTTAAGTCTTTCAAAATTATCCTCACTCATTACTGCTGTGGTAGTACAAATTTATAACTTAAGACTAGTAATGAATGAAAAATACTTTATCAATATGTAATTACAAATTACACACACAAACATGCACATACACATACAGAAATTCCAAGGTGTACTCTGATTTGTACATGCCAACAGTGAGATTATAAACTCACAAACATCAGTAAGTGGTATATATATATATATAAAGGCTAATATGTAAAGTGTCCCCGCAGGAGTTCAACTGGAGACCAGGAGTTCTATTGCTCACTATGACGTGCGCCGACCACCAGGGGGCGGCACGGAATGAAGGAAGGCCCTGGCCGGCAGCTGGGGAAGGGAGGCCCTGGCTGGCAGCCTGAAGGCCCCGATCGGCCCTGATTGCTGGCCAGGCCTAGGGACCCTACCCAGGCACGAATTTTGTACACCAGGCCTCTAGTTTCTTATAAAAAGCAATCTTTACTTTAAGACCATCACGTCACATTTTTGGTGATTCAGTTTACAGATAACTTTCAAGAACATCCCTGTTGCGTAAAGCAGTGTTTACCACTGTTGACACCACTACAGAAAACACACCAGACTTATTCCCATATTAAGAGGGCAGAAAATTCAAGTCCTTTGTGAAGCTGGTGAGAACCAAAATGATAGTTTCTTTTTTTTTTTATTCTTTTTAAAAAAATATTATAATAAGTATTACAAAGGGTATTACATATGTGCCCTTCCCCCCCCCCGCCCTTGACAATCCCCTGCCCTCCCTTACCCCCCAGTGTCTTATGTCCATTAGTTATGCTTATATGCATGCATACAAGTCCTTCGGTTGATCTCTTACTCCCCTCCCTTCTGCCCCCCAACCCTCTCTGGCCTTCCCACTGCAGTTTGACAATCTGTTTGAGGCAGCTCTGCCTCTGTATCTATTATTGTTCAAAAGTTTGTAATGGTCTTTATTATCCATGAATGAGTGAGATCATGTGGTATTTTTCCTTCATTGACTGGCTTATTTCACTTAGCATAATGCTCTCCAGTTCCATCCATGCTGTTGCAAATGGTAAGAGTTCCTTCTTTTTTACAGCAGCATAGTATTCAAAATGATAGTTTCTAAAAAAGAACCATCTTTAAAAATAGTGGAAAAGTTACTGCAGATTTTGATAGGCTCTTATTTTTAAATATAGAGGTGTTGGTTAGAGCCAACCAAGAAGACACATTTAAATTGCAGAACTTGAAAGCTGATGAAACTAGGAACTTGCAATATCAACCACACTCCTATCATCATTATCCTTATTAATTGTATTGCCTCAGTATGCTTGGCTCTTGGCCAGATAGTAGCGAGTGAGATTTAGAAGCAGAAAAAATAGAGATATCATAAACACTATTGTTTTTACTTTTTTTTTGCAAATTCATCATTTGGCCATGTCCACAGACAACTAGCTTTGTTGTTTTGAACAGCTTGACAGGTGTCCGGGGCTGATTTGCTTTTACTCTGTATTTGAAATGCCCCATTTTTTGTGAGCCTGGCTAATCATTTATCTTCTTTGAACCTCAGGTTTCTGTAAAAATGTAAAAAGGAGATATAATGATTATACTGCTTCTGCCTGCCTCAAAGGGTTGGGAGGAAGCTGGAGGAGATCTATCCGATAAGGTGCTTTGAAAACCATAAAGTGCTACACAAATGTACGGTGTCATTCTGATGTCTTCAGAAGAGTTTTCTGCCTGACGTGTGTCAAGTAATCCTGAAAGCTTAACCATGTGTAGAACCCTGTGTTCAGATCAGAGTGGCTGGTAAGTCTGCCAAAGGCTTTGCAAAACTCCCTGTGTGATGTTCCCTATGTCAGCCATCACCATGTCCAGGTCCAGCAAGACTGAAAATTCAGGGCTCATTGCAGAGGGTCGGCACCCACAGGGTGACAAGCCGGATACCAAAGGCACCACGCCTGGCATTTAGGACCACATCCTCATTTCCTCGAGGTAAGAATGAGGAGGAAAAGAGACTGACACTGTTCTAGACATTGTGTCAGTTCCATAGGCCTAGTTAGGACAACTCTGGCAGAAACCTGTTAAGAAAGTGGGTTCAAATCTAGACGTGGTGATTAAGTCAGTCCAGTACAGAGTTTAAAAAGTGAATTCTGCTTGATTCACCCATGTGGGCAAGGTGCATACCCTCTTTGTGCTTCGGTCTTATGATTTGTAAAATGGAGGTAGTAACCATGCACATCTAGTGAGGTTGTTTAAAGGATTAAATGAGGAAATAAAACACAACAGTGCCTGAAACATAGTAATCTGTCGATAGAAATTAGATGCAATTAGTTTTATTTTTCATTGTCTTAATTGAAATTTAAACTCTTATTTGTCTATCTATGATAAAAATATAAGCAACGACCCATATTATAGATGTAGAGAATCTTTTTCAGTAATTGGGGTAAGTCTTGAGATACATGCGTAGATATTTTTATTTTTAAATAAATGAATTTCAAAAGAAATATTCTCTTTGGTTTAAGAAGTTGGACACAAAACGGGGTCTCAGCTTAAATGAGCGGGAAGAGGTACAGAATCACCGGTAATGAAAATGATGCAGAGACTATAAAACCCCAGGAGAACAGTAAAGTACATTTAAAATGACAATATTTGTATTACACAGTGCCCATAAAACAGCTAAACATGCAGTTCTTGCCAAGCTTGTTGGCCATCATTTCCTACATTTGGCTGGTGAACAAGGAAGACATCTGGAAAAATAGTTAAAACAAAACAGTGTCTAATTAGGTTTTAAATATTTTAGTTAAAAAGTACAGTAATTAAATAATGCAATTCTAAAGGGATACAAGGAAGTGACTATTCTGGGGAGACACAGTATTGCATTTTCAGACACTGCAAGTAGAGAGACACTTGGGGCTTATGAGGGAAGCATAATTATTTCTCCTTTAATTTTTCATTATGAAACTACTCAAACTAATACAAGTACCAAAAATAATAGAAGACGCCTTTTTCTTACCACTAACTTTAGCTATACATATCAATATATTGCCTTGGTTCCTTCACATAGTTGTTGCTAAAACCAAAATTATATCCAATTATTATATTAGCTGGTCCCCATTCTAGTATTGATTCCTGTTGGCTGTGCTACTATTTCCTGTGACTAGAGATACAATACAGTAAATTAAAACTTGGGAGTAAAGGTTGGATTCTGAATTGTAAATTAAAAATCCTTCCTTTATCCTCAATCTTCTAAGAGACTTGCTAAATATCTGGGCATCTCTGATTGAATTAGTCAGGTGTTTTTTTTTAATTGATTAAAACAAGGTCAATCCTCTACATTAGGTAGTATGATTTAAAGCTCCTTAGAGATTCTACTTAATATTTTCCTCATCAACTTGCCAATTCCCCATTGGTCAATGGATTCTATTCACAATTCAATCCTATGGGGTCTGTATTAGTTTGGGCTCTCCAGAGGAAAAAAACCAATAGGAGAGAGATATATAGATGTAGATGTAGATGTAGATATAGATGTAGATGTAGATGTAGAGATATAGATGTAGATGTAGATGTAGCGATAGAAATAGAGATAGAGATAGAGATAGAGATATTTACTATAAGGAATTCATGACTGCCCTTCAGGGATGTCCCAGAAAGGAGCTATAGTGCTATAGCTATTGACTTCCAGATGATGCCTGCTATCAGTGAAGAGCCATCTCTAAACCCAGTTTAACTCTGCTGTTCCTCTGGCACTCCTCATGACACCATAGGTGCAGGCTGGGAGAGAGGAGGCAGTGTAGCAGGTGTGGGGGGGGGGCACTTTTTCATGTAACTCACTTATGCTTTCAGGGCCTGCACAAGCCCAACCACACATGTGCCACTTACATTTGATGGTGGAGTGATGTGCATGCCCAATTGTATTGCTTAACAGTGCACGTAACACCCAATCATGGTGAGCAGCTCAGGTCACGTGATAACCAGGTGGCCCATGTTTCAGCCCCTACTACAAGTCCCCACTGTAAGGTCTGGCCTACATATCCAGGCTAGAACTGCCCTCAAAAGGAAAGTAGTTACCTGCAGAGAATGGCAGAGCTTTACGCCAAAATTCAAAAGGCCCGTGCTGTAATTCACCTATAGAGGCCTGCCAAGGGCTCCAAACAGCTTCTCTCTCTGCCACAGACTCTTCAAGCACCATTGGATCTGGTGGATCACACAGCCCAAGCAGGAGAGCAGCTTGCACAGCAGCCTGGACCTGTTGCAGAGCCTTCTATTGTTCTCTGCCCCATTCAAAACAGCAGCTTTTGAGTCACTCAGTAAATGGGCCAGAGTAGTACACCCAAATGAGGAATATGTTGCATTGGTTGTAGAAGAGGCCAGATGCAACAACTTTTTCTTCACCTGACAAGGTGAAGGGGTACCCCAACATGCCTCTCACTACTGGACCCCTGGATTTTCATTCAGGTGGGAGACCTCTAAATTTTTCCCAGATTTGTTTCTCACCTCCTGTTACACAAAGGTCTTGGTAACAAGTCTACAATGGTTTGTACTTCTTGCTCACTACATGTGCAACATATTTCATCAATGTAATGGACCAAGGTGATACCTTATGGGAGAAAAAGGCAATTGGATCCCTGCAAACTAACCTAAGGCTGCAGAATTGATATACATCTGAAATGGGACAGTGGAAGTATATTGCTGGCTTGGCCAGTTGAAAGCAAACTGCTTTTGGTGGTCTCTACTAACAGATATCAAGAAAAAAAAAGCATTGCCAGGTCAATAGCTTTATACCAATTCTCAAGAAATGCATTAATTTCTCAAGCAATGAAGTATTGCCCCGGCAGCTGGAGCCACCACTTGGTTGAGCTTACAGTAACCCAGTGTCATTCTCCAAGACACATCTGTCTTCTGCACAGGCAGATGTGATGGGAATCACCACCACTTGCATCTTTCAAATTTTTAATGTTGGCACTAATCCTCCAGTGCCTCCAGGAATGCATATTGTTTCTTATTTACTACTAGAGGCCTGGTGCACAAAATTTGTGCACTCAGGGGAGCGTCCCTCATCCCAGCCTGCGACCTCTTGCAGTCCTAGGGCCCCGAGATTGATCGCCCGTAGAGGGAGGCCCCGCCCACCCACTGCAGCCCGCTGGTTGGTGGCCTGGGCCTTCTCTTTGGGGTGATCGTGGAGCCCCCCGATTGATCGCCCCGCTGGCCAGTGGCCTGGGCCTCCCTCTGTGGGGTGATCGTGGGGCAATGGCTGGGGCACCTGCCTTGGCTGGCCTGGCGCCAGTGGGTGTAATAGCGTGGTCGTCTGGATGGTTGCTCCACTATTCAGCCATTTAGTCAATTTGCATATTACTCTTTTATTATTATAGATTTACCTAGGTAGTGGCAGTACTATTGCCTTTCACTTGGCCTTTACCACCATCATAGTCCTCATTCCACAAGTTAGAAAGTCAATGTGGGCATTCTGCTAGGTGCTAAGTATATCATGCACTGCATAGTTTTGCCTTGGCAATTAGAGGAAGGATGTGCTTGTTAGAACACTTGAAAGTGTCTGAATCAAAGGGCAAACAAGGGAGACTAGTCTGATGTTTAGCTCAACTCAGAGAAGTTGGCAATAAGGATAGTTGATGCAGCAAATGAAGAAAAGGAAGGGCAAGAAAGCAATAGCATCATCTTTGCTCAATCTTCCTATTCCCAGGTTAAAATTAATTATAAGGAGAATAAGAAACATGGGGTCAAAAATAAAACAGTTGATTAAAAGTCAGAAAATAGTAGCATAAAAGAAATTTAGATGGGTTTCTATGTAGGAATAACAATAGAATAAGAGTAGTAACAAGTATGTCAATTAAATCCCAATTTAGGTCATTGAAAGAAAGAAGATACTACAGAGGTGCTGTGCTTTGTATAATAGGTAACACAATCCTGGCCTGCCTGTACACTTCAGGCTGGTGTGTAGGCCCTTAGGTAACATGTCATCCACTTCTGACATCCAACTTCTGACACAGCAGTTTGCCTACAGTAAGTTCTCCCACATTGACTTGGATGATTATCACAAAAACTACTTTTCTATTATTAGGAACAAGTCCAATTGAGTGGGTTTTTTTTTCTTTTGGAGTTATGTGGGTAGGAAACATCAAATATGTTTGGAATTTCAAGATCAGAGATTAAGAATAGAGACTTTGTGGTCAAAACCAGTTTCCAATCCCAGGTCCTCCACCTACTAAATCTAGGACTTTAAACATGTTATTTAATCCACCTGAGCCTCAGTTTCCACATTTATAAACTCACTAGAGTCCTAGTGCATGAAATTCATGCACGGGGGGTGGGCAGGTTATGTCCCTCAGCCCAGCCTGCACCCTCTCCAATCTGGGACCCCTCAAGGGATGTCCACTTGCCCGTTTAGGGATGTCCGACTGCCCGGTGTGGGATCGGGCCTAAATGGGCAGTCTGACATCCCTCTCAGAATCCAGGACGGTTGGCCCCAACCGCTCGCCTGCCTACCTGCCTCATTACCTCTAACCGTTTCTGCCTGCCAGCCTGATCACCCCCTAACAACTCCCCTGCCAGCCTGATCGTCACCTAACTGCTCCCCTGCTGGCCCGATTGCCCCCAACTGCCCTCCCCTGCAGGCCTGATCCCCCCCAACTGCCCTCCCCTGCTGGCCTGGTCCCCCCAACTGCCCTTCTCCTGCTGGCCTGGTTGCCCCCAACTGCCCTTCCCCTGCTGGCCTGGTTGCCCCCAACTGCCCTCCCCTGCTGGCCTGATCCCCCACAACTGCCCTCCCCCTGCAGGCCTGTTCCCCCCCCCAACTGCCCTCACCTGGGGATCTGGTCCCCCCCAACTGCCCTCTCCCGGAGGGCTGATCTT
>NW_005871066.1:10474482-10519731 GCF_000147115.1 Myotis lucifugus | reverse complement strand
TTAATACAATGTGTCCAGTATTATCCCAATACCTCAATAAATAGTGATATGGATGGATGGCCAAGAAACAAAACCAAACAAAATAGTGAATGCTTCAAAAAAAAAAAATGAGTGCACTTATGAATACCCAAGATTGGGAATAGAGAAGCCCTATGGATTTTAAGAGGTTACCACCACCTCTGTAATAGTTGCTAGTAGTTTTAGAAGTATTTGAATGCCCACATAATTTCTCTGGGCTTCTAAAATTTGACTATGAATTAAAAGTCTTACAAAGAGCTCTTCAGGAAAGCTTCACCGGTTCCTGGGCTGAGCTTTAAACCTTCACACCTCTCAACTGATTAACTGTAATTGTGAGCAGATACAGGGAGGTGGAGTGCTCTGAAGGATGATGGCACTGCCTTGCTCAGAGAGATTGACATTTCATTTTCCTAACTGCCTTTCCAAATGATTCTCTTCCTTCTACTCCACAGACTATCTGAGAATCCAAATGTTATGAATTAAGCTATGGCATTAATCATAGCTTCCTTGTTCCAGAATTTTTCATATCAGCGTTTCTCCATGCTACACTCAGCTCTCATGTTTATGACTGAGAGGTGGAATTGGAGTAATTCACTTGGAAACAAATATGCAAAGAAATATATTTAATAATCACAGCACTTGTAATGAAGGTTTCTCACTTATATGTAGAATCTAAAATTGTCAGACTTGTAACAAAGTAGAATGGTAGTTACCAAGGGCTTGGGAGTAGGGGAAATGGGGAGATGTTGGTCAAAGGGTACAAACTTTTAGTTATAAGATGAATAAGTTCTGGAGAAAATGTACAACATGGTGACTATCTCTCTATATATAAAAGCCTAAGCAACCGTTATGACCTGATGACTGGACAACCGGATGACCAGCTGGTAGCTATACACACACTGACCACCAGGGGGCAGATGCTCAATGCAGGAGCTGCCCCCTGGTTGTCAGTGCGCTCCCACAGCCAACCTCCCATGGCCAGCCAACCTCCTGCGGTCCCTCCTCCTGGCCTGCCAGGTGGTTAGTGCACTCCCACAGCCAACCTCCTATGGTCCCTCCCTGCAGCCGGCCAGCCCCTATGGGCCCCAATCAGGACTGGGTGAGATGGCCCCAATCAGCAAGGAGGGACCCCACCCATGCACAAATTCGTGCACTGGACCTCTAGTAATTAATAATAATGTACTGTATACTTAAAATGTGTTAAGGAAGTAGATCTCAAGTTTTTTACCACACACAGCAAAAAAGTAACTTACCTATAGTAAACCTATAGTCAACTTTGCAGACCTCTATTTAATGGACTTTGGATTTAACCCACAAAATTTCCTGTCCATATGTCATATGTGAAAATTAACACCCTATTAATTTTAAAATGCTTTTAACCAAGATTTGCTTAAAATTAAATGGACAGGTATTTTTGTTATTAATTCACTCTTATTTTTAATAAATTTTAGCAAATAGGCCATATGTTGGGGAAAACACTGTAATAATTTCATTGACATAAATAAATATTACATATCTACAACTATAGTCTACATATTTAAACCCGAGTCACCACTCGGAAACAATGTTCAGCAAATGATTCATACGTGATCACACTGCATTGCACATGGTAATTGATTCTATTGTCGTGTGGCGTGACTTTCTGTAGCAGTTGTAATTCGGGCCAGCGATGTTCCCATTTGTGATAAGCCACGCCCCAGCCGTGTGCATTTGTTTACTCACAGTGACTGGTGAATGCACCCATTTACTAAACCTCTTCAGTATAAAATTAAAATTACAGTAATACATGTAGAAAACTTTTCTGTGAAATTAAACTTTTCATACATACTTTTAATTACACCAACATGTCTATATAAGTAAAAACAGGTAAACTAACTAATTTGTCAATTTTTAACATACCCATTCAGAAAACCTACTTTGTTATATAATGGACTTTCGGCTTTAAGGGACACCCCCTCACCTGAATTAGTCTCTTATATTGATGTTTAATGTATGTGAGGTGGTGGACATAGAAATCTTGATTGTGGTAATCATTTTACAATGTGTATGTATATCAAAACATCATGCTTTACACCTTAAAGCAGGGGTCCTCAAACTTTTTAAACAGGGGGCCAGTTCACTGTCCCTCAGACCGTTGGAGGGCCGGACTATAGTTTTAAAAAAAACTATGAACAAATTCCTATGCACCCTGCACATATCTTATTTTGAAGTAAAAAAACAAAACGGGAACAAATACAATATTTGTATTTGCATGTGGCCCGCAGGCCGTAGTTTGAGGACCCCTGCCTTAAATAGTATATACAATTTTTATTTGTCAATCATACCTCAATCAAGTGCGGGTGTGGGGTGGGGAAGGAGTCAGTACTAAATGATGCCAGAGCCCCAGACATTTTTAAAGCTCAGTGCCCCGGTGCAAACTCCGCAGATCAGCTTAAGGCAGATCTACTTTAAAAGCAACTTGAGCTATTTAAGAAGAACAAGAACTCTATTGCTTTGAATCCTAAAATTCTTTTCCTGTATAATTACAAATAGTCCTCAATGCCTTTTAATTGCTACTGTCAAAGAAAGAAATCAAGGGCTTGGAAAAGAATCAGCTTTTGAAATTAACTCTTCAGAACCTGTAGGATGATGAAAGGTGGTGATAAACAACAATTTATCCCTTCTTGCCTTGCACACCCCATCCCTAACACCAGCCTTCCCAGCCTCCACCCGTAGATCATCATTTTCCTAGAATCTCCAACTTCAGACCTTGGCTTCATCATCACTTCCTCTGTGAAGTGTCCTCAACACTCTGCCACTCAAACTAGGTTAGGGTTGACAAGGAAAAATTGCACTAGACAAGTTAAACACACAAGGAAGACTTTATGTACGATTAGTACAATAGTGGGAAAAGACTGAACTATGTTGAAAGAAAAGGGCTGAGAGTTTTTAAGCCCTGGGTGAGGTAATGGGAAAATACTGGAGAACATTAGAGGGGATGTTGGCCAATGAGATTAGGTCAACTGTGTTTGCTAATTGGCACTCAAATTAAGCTCCTGCACACAAATACAGAGAGAGAGAGAGAGAGAGAGAGAGAGAGAGAGAGAGAGAGAGAGAGAGAGACTGGGAGATAGGGGTGCTGTCTTTCTGGATGATTATATTTTAAAGGATGGCTCCCTGGTCCTTGAGAAAGATTTTCTGTTATAAAACTGGCAAGAGGTGGGGAAGAGATCTACATCTCAGAGGGGCAGAGAAAGAATGTGCAATTCCAAGTTTTCTAATGTATTTGCTCTAAGAAAAGGGAGGCAGGGGTCTATAATCAGAAAGCAACCTGTCTAAAGTCTAATCAAGTTGAGGGAAACATTAAAGACATCTTGGCCAGTCCTCCTGCCTGTAATATGCTTGCATGGCATTTTCCTAATAGTTGTTCCAATTATATTTGTTTGGGCTTCTAAAATTTTGACTGTGAATTTAAAAGCTTAAGAAGACCCCTTGATGATAGCTTCAAAGGTATTTGATTTGTTTAAAATTGGTTCATCAGGACAGGAACAATGTCTCTGTTTTTACCATTGTGTCTTTAGTACACAGTACCTGGCACACAGTAGCTCTCATTAAATATTTGTGGAAAAGGAAAAAGGTTCTGAAAGAACCCAGTTTCTTCAGAATTCCTCCATACTTTTTTTTGGTATCAGGGTTAAAGATTCTGTTGGGTACTGGGTAAAATGGAGAAGGATTATATCCATTAATTTATAAATAATTATTACCATGAACACAGCACTGTCTTGTCCAAACAGCATGCCTCTTACCTGATTTTCCATTGATAAGTCAAGTAAACACAATATACCAAAAGTGTACACACAGAATACACAAAATATTTTTTCACTTTTATGATTCAATAGATTAGTTCTAATAAACGTGAAAAAATGTCCATATCCTCTTTAACTCTACAAAGATGCTTTAAAGAAAACAAATGGAATGTCTCTTTAAAAAGTTGGAAACATTTGTACTAATGTCATTTTTCATCTCTCAAAAATACTTCTCCATTTCAAATAAAAGCATTTACAACCACCCCGTTGATCATTCTTTAGTCATTGTAGTTTTATAAACATTTTAAATCTTTGCTCAAGTCTAGCCTTAACCGAGCAGAATGAGTTCTAATGAAAGAATGAAAGTATTCACAAAGCCTGGAACAAGGGCTCCTCCATAAGGATAGTTCCCCTAAACTCAGTGATTCGGCTGCCTTTTAAATAAAAAGGCAGTGATTGTTAACTGAATGTAAAGCTCCATGAAAACAGACTTTATTAACAATGAATCTAGAATTTCAAAACTTTTTCCAGCCACCAAGAATCCCTTGGTTTTTCATGCATGCCCTGGAACAGCAGCATCCTTAAATCATAACACAAACTGAAGGCTTTCATTTCCGACAGGACCACCCTGTGGCTGCACTGTTAGGACAAAGACAACAAGAGCTACTTTATTCCTTTACATATTTCATTGGTCTCTTCCAAAGTTTCAGAGTTGGAAGAGTTTTAATAATGGCATCTTACATTTCCTTTATTTTTCCTAGATATAATTCATGTTCACATAATGCTAAACCATCCTGATACAAAGAGAAAATCTAATTAATGGACTTCTGTTTTTTTCTAGCTCATATCTAATGTCCAGCTATTTCCAGATGCCTTGAACACAGAGACACATAGTTGTGAACAAATACTTTTAAATGAATGTTCTAACGTCACCCAAATGTCCTAATTTAAAGTAGCCCCAAACCTCACTGCTCAATAGCTCAATAATGACTTCAAGCTGAGACTTGAGATTTATGGGGTTTTCTTTAAATACATTCATGACAATAGTAATTCCCTAGTTTGTTGAGGACAAAACCGGAGTCCGTGATTGTGTATCTAGAGGAAATTTGCAATCTCTGCATGCTGTGTCTGTTACAATGCTTGCAGCTGACAAGTAACAGAAAACAAAATATCTTAGGCCTTTCGCTTCAACAATAAGAAATCGATTTATCACTCTAAGAACTCACTGGTGGGGCACTTCCAGACTAGTTGAATCTGCAGCTTGACAGTATCATCACTGTTCATTGTTTCTGCCCTGCAGTTTTCCGGGTGTCTTCCTTGTCCTCAGAACCAAAAGGTAACTGCCTCAGCTCCAGATATTGTGTGTTGAAGAGAAGGGACACCTTACTACAGGTTCGTTTTTATCAGCCAAGGAAACTTTCCCAGCAATCTTTCTATTATACCATACTATTTACTCATATGGCCTAAACCAGTCATTTGCGACAAGAATGAGACTATCATGAAATACAGAATAATCAGGATTTCCCTAGTCATATGCCCAAATGAAGCCAGGTTCTAGCAGTCAAGGAAGGAGAGAATGCCTTTGGGAGGTAACCACTAGGATATTCTGAAATCCCTACAGCTCATTCAATCATTTACTCATATGCAACTATGTTCTGAGTTCCTACTTTAGACCCTAGGGATAGAGCAGTGAGCACAACAAACTAAGCTCTGCCCACATTAAGCTACAGTCTCGAGGCCGAAAATATTTAAAAATAAAAACAGAAACAAAAAGCAAACAGACAAAGAGATAAGTGCCATGGAAGGTGGTTCTGAGGGCAGTATGTATATATGCCTGTATAGGGGTGTAGGGAGCGGCTCTAGGGTCAAGCCTTGGGCTGACCTGTGGCAGGGCCACAAAGAAGTTCCAGCCTAGAGGGCAGAGCTCTCCTAGCATAATTAAGCCTGACCTTGTAGCCCTCCCTAATTCCTTCCTAAGTAGCTAATGGGCTGTGGGAGGTGCAGCAAGTGTTGCCAAAACAAGAACATTTGTATACATGTTAATCTACCCTTGTTTTAATCAGACTATAAAATAAAGCATCGGCTTGCTGGCTGGGTCTTTTGTGTCCTCATCCAGGCATGAGAGATCCACCGATCCCCACCTGTATTGTCTTATCTGTCTTTTCTTCAATCCTTCACCACCCCTCCTCAGGTTCACCCTTGGCCATGCTGGCGTGGCACAAGGGGGAAGGGGTAGGGGATATTAATATATTATTTGGGGAAGATATTACTGATAAGCTTTTATTTGAACAGAGTCTTGGTATGTAATTCTGTGTAAAATGAGAAGATATTGGATGGTTTGAACAGAGGAATGATGTGATCTGACTTACATTTTTAGAAAATGGACTCTAGGTGGGTAAGAGCCATTGGTACATAGAAATGCCATTGTCATATTCCAGGTGTGAGATGATGAAGGCCTGGCCCATGATATTAGTGGAGGGGGTGAGAAGTGGTGGCATTCAGGATACGTTTTTTCGATAGAGCAAACTGGATCTGCCGATGGAGGATTGGACATGGTGTGTGAGAAATAAAATGCAAGATGTCTCCAGAGGCTTTGGGCTATGCAACCAGGAGGACAGATTCACCATTAACTGAGATGAGGAGGGTGGACTTGGGATCAGTCTCAGGAACAGAGACAGGTTTGTACTGACCACTGGATTTAGCAACACGTAGATCATTGGTGACCTTGACAAGGAGAAGAGTTTTTGTTGGTAGAATGATGGAAATGGACATCTAATTTGGTAATGTGGGTAGTTGTTGTTTTGATGGGTATTCTATTTTTCCAAACCTCATGAACAATTCCAAAAGTCATTATTTTCTTATAGCCACCCATTTTATTCACCATTGTATCCCAGCACCTAGAAAAATGGATTTCAATATATATATTTGTTGATTGAATACATGGGTATTTCACAACAGGATTCCTAGGTAGGACTGTGAAAAGGATTATGTTCAGCCCTTGGTTATTAATGTTTTTTCTATAATCTCTTTCAACGCTCACTCCCTAAAACACCTGTTCTTTTTTTTAATATAGCCAGAGACTTTTTCACCCTGACTGCTTACTGCAGTATACAATACTTATTACTCTACTTTGATAGTATGCTTTATAACCACGAAAAAAAAAGTGAGGATAAAGAAAATCTCATATGAAGAAAATATTATCATCAGGGCTTCAGTGAACAGGTGCTTGATTAACAACCACCACCAACTTACACAGTGCTTACTACAGACTTCACAGCACCTACTCATAGAGTCCTTACCAGAGCCTTGTTGGAAGGTACTATTATTTTTTCCTCTGTTTTACAAATGAGAAGATTAAAGCAAGAAAGGGTAAGTGTGTTGCCTCAAGTTTCATGGTTGGTAAATGCCACAACCAAGATTCAAACCCAGGTAGTCTGGCTCTGGAGTTCACATTCTTTTCTTTTTTAAATATATTTTTATTGGTTTCAGAGAAAAAGGGAGAGAGAAAGAATCATCAACCCAAGCATGTGCCCGACCTGGAATAGAACTGTGACCTCCTGGTTCATAGGTCTATACTCAACCACTGAGCCATGCTGGCTGGGCTGGAGTTCACGTCCTTAACTGCCAATCTCTGCTGCCTCAATTTACCCAATTTTAAAGGCCCTACCTCTTCCATGGTCAACTGTGGTCTGAAAATATTAAATGGAAAATTTCAGAAATAAACAATGCATGAATTTTAAATTTTGTGCCATTCTGAGGAGCATGATGAAATCTCACGTCATCCTGCTCTGTCCTGCCAGTGTATGCTACTGTATTCACTCCCTGCACATTACTCACTTAGATGAATAAGTCATCAGATCACATATCATAGTATCACAGTGCTTGTATTCAAGTAACCCTTATTTTACTTAATGATGGCCCCAAAATGCAAGAGTAGTGACTTTGGATATGCCATAAAGTGCCTCCTTTAAATGAATAGGTATCTCTATATATAAAAGCCTAAGCGACCGGCCCACCAGCTGACCAGGCCAACCATCCAGTAGCTATGACACGCACTGACCACCAGGAGTCAAATGCTCAACATAGGAGTGGAAACCACAGGCATGGAAACATGGAACAGACTGATGAATCTCAGAGGGAGGAGGGGAAGAAAGAGGGTGAGAAGAGATTGACCAAAGATCTTATATGCATACTAGAGCTCGGTCCTTTGGCCTGGCCTCTGGGGATCAGGCCGAAACTGGCTCTCTGACATCCTCCAAGGGGTCCCGGATTGCGAGGGACCCCACCAGTGCATGAATTCATGCACCGGGCCTCTAGTGTATGTATATTTAAAAAAAACACAACAGTATATGTAGGGTTCAGTACTATCCATGGTTTCAGGCATTCACTGGAGGTCTTGAAACATATTGATTGCAGATGTTGGGGGGGGGTCACTGTGCATTCTTTGATTATCTTACTTTACATCTTCCCACTTCTTAATTAAAACCTTACATGGGCTATGTTATAGATCTGAATAACCTAAAGAGACATAATAGTTCTTTTAAAAATGGTTCTTGTTTCCAGGGAGAGTAACTCTATACTAGGATTTTGAAAGGGAAGAGTAGTGTAAAAATCACTAGATTCTGATTATTTGGTTGAAATGGGAAACTAGAAGATCCAGAAAGGTCACATGACTTAGCCAAAGTCTCCCAGCCCCTTAAGGGTAGAGCTGGAACTAATATACATATATCTTGCCAGCTGCTTAGCTGAGTTTGGAGATGATACCTTAAGTTCAAGATACATGTAATGCCCTTTGCACTAACAGAGTAGCTCACTAGAATGCAGGGCAGGCCCCTTTGTAGCTTCTCAATTCATCTCCCACCTAGTAATTTTTCACTCAGTGATCAAACAGAACCATTAGTTGTGATTATATCAGGAACATTGCTCAGGCTTGACACCGTCTCTTTGGACTCCATGAGAAATGAGACAGCATGCCTTGTTCACTGTGACAAGTGGGAAACTGGGAAAGCTTTCTAAAACTGTTCAAATTGATTTCTTTATATATAAATGACTTCAGTAAAAATAATATAGTTTCTCATATGTTTTCTCATAATGCTTATTTCTGGTACTATTTTTAGACCATAGTGTGGAAAATATCATTAATTCCATTGTTTTTCTTTATCCCTTCTCTGTTTTTCCATTATTTTTCACATATTCCTTTTACTGCGACTTATTTTTAAATGTCTAATATAATGCCACTGGCATTTTAAGATTATATACAAGCTTATAGTTATAGTCCCTTTTTCTTTTTCCCTTTTTTAAAATATAGATTTTATTGATTTCAGAGGGAGAGAGATAGAAACATCAATGATGAGAGAGAGTCATTGATTGGCTGCCTCCTCCATGCCCCCACTGGGGATCTAGCCTGCAACTGGGACATGTGCCCTGACCAGCGCTCAACCACTGAGCAACACTGGCTGGGCATAGTCCCTTTTCCTTGTTTCAGAATTTTCTTGCCAGTGTTCATCATATTTTTTATATAATTCAATTAGGGATTTTATTAATTTTGAATAATTTGGGTGAGATATATTTGGCTCATAGGATAATATATATTGTTGTAATTTGTAGAATATTACATAGTTATTCAATCAATGTCTGATGTACCAATTTTCAAATCACTCAAATTACATATACTTAACCAGTTAATGCTCATTAATTTATTCTTTAAATCAGAAAACATTCATTATTTGGATCAAGTAATGTTCTAGATGCTGGGAAAACAACAATGTCAAACTCCCCAAGGAGTAGAGCCAGACAAGTATCACTCAAGTCTCAGGATGAGAGTAAAAACACAGCATGTAGGGGACCTTTACAGAAACCTGGGACCCAGCCTTGGGAAATCAGAGAAGCAGGTGAATCTTGTTCACCCTAATTTGATTTTGAACAATTCAGAGAGCACTTTGGGGTGCTTTAGATTTGTTATTGGAAACAATTATTACTCTACTATAGATTTATAAAGGTGTTCATCAAGAATTTTAGGTGGAATGATGATGAAACAAATCCTTTTATCTATAGAGATTATATTACATATTTTAAAATAATTGATTTCAGAGAGGAAGGGAGAGGGAGAGAGAGAAACATCAATGATGAGAAAGGATCATTGATTGGCTGCCTCCCCCATGCCCTCCACTGGGGACCAAGCAGCAACCCGGGCTGTGCCTCAACCAGGAATCGAACCATGACCTCCTGGTTCGTAGGTCTGTGCTCAACCACTGAGCCACAGCAGCTGGGCTTCATATTTTGTTGCTGCTACCTCACCTTTGCTTCATTGTCAACTTGTACTGCTTTTGCTATTCATTTTGACCATTTATCACTGCATGACAGTCTCTGCTTTTTTCCTCAAAAGCTGCAATTCTTTGAATACTTTCATAAATCAACATCCACTTCATTCCCACAGGAACTCTTTATCAGTGTTAATCCTGTCTAAGCTTATGGGTGGTCCTTTGTTCCACACAGCAACTCTAGCCAAATGGAAATACTTTCTATCTTTAGTGCAGCACTTTTTTCCTCCAGTGATTTTTCACTCTAGGCACAGAGCTCTCTAACTCAGCATTGAAGATCTTGAAATGGCAATAATTCCTGTGTATAGGAGCCCAGCTTGGGGGGTTATGATGAATAAGAAGACAAAATGAAGTACCCAAATACCTTTCTGATAGCCACAGTACTGCTGCCGATAAAGATGTCCTGAGGTCAGTGACATGAGGTTAGGGAACTGTCTCATTTCCTTCCTCGCAGAGAAAGCCTTTTCCTCAACCTTTTACAGTATAAATCTCAGCCCCCTTTAGGAAAACCTCCATCCCCTGTTCCCAGGAGTTGGCTCTGTTCAGGCATTTGTCCTATGCAATCCATGGGGCAAAATGAAGACTCAGATTTTCAAATTTCTTTACCTCCCAAATCTGTGGACCCATTTTCAGTCTCCAACCCTACCCAAAAGCTCATGACACCTCTGCTGCCCATCCAAAAGTTGAATGAGATCTGGACCTGAAAATTAATTTTGTTGGCTCTTGAGGCTTACTTCAGTTGGGTTTTCCCTCTTCATGGATTAGTAGAAAACTCCAATGTTCTATGAGAGAGGTTTCACTGAAATAGCTTGTCACTCTAGAAACAAGCATACGTATATTTTTGTGTATGGTCTTGCCTAAAAGCAGTATGCTAACATGTGATTTCCCAGACGGAACACATTTGCAAACTGAATTGCTGCCCACTCCAGCAGACTCATACTGAAAAAAAGCAGCTGCCACTGGAATGAATGACAAAAACCACTAAGGAGTGAGCAATAGCCCCCGCCCCCCACCCCCACCCCCAACACACACACACCCTGGACTTCCAAACAGAGGTGCTGACATTAACACCTTTCCCTCCATGCTGCTGGCAGATCACTTAATCTTCTTACCATCTGTGAAGATAATGACAAACCAGGGAATTGTTATTTCTTTTGAAAGGCGATTATAATTGGCTTTTTAATTGTACCTGTAACTAGGGAGATGCAGCATGTACACTTGGACTTCAGTCCTCTCCTTTTATCATAGAATTGTTGGAAGGAAGGAGGGCAGGAAGGGAGGACTCCTCCACTGATAAATAGAGGTTACAAAACTTTAACTTGACGGCAACTTTGAGCCATAAATTTTTAGGTCCCCAAAGAATTCAACAAACAAATAGGCCTCTCGTGCCTAGTCCTTTGGTCTTTTATTAATCCACGAGGCACTGGAAGGTTAAATAAAGAATTGAATGCCACATCGCTCTGTGAACAACTGCAAGATGTGAATCAGCAGTGTGGAGCCCCTTCTCTTTTATATATTGCATTAGAGGCCCGATGTATGAAATTTGTACAAGAGTAGGCCTTCCCCTGGCTGCCGGCACCAGCTTCCCTCTGGCATTCGGGACTGGGGCTTCCCTCGCAGTCCTGGCTTCATCCTGAAGGTCGTCCGGGAGGTCATCTGGAAGGTTGTCCTGTCTAATTAGCATATTATGCTTTTATTATTATAGAATATTGATGCAGAAAAAAGGAGAAAGAAAAAAAACACTATCATGGTCCACCCATCAAAAAATATCTTCTCACCTTAGAAGATAAAACATATGTGTTTACAATTAATTAAAAGTCCATGATTTCTATTTATTGTGGCATAAACAATGAATCCTTTGAGTGTGATAGGTTGTTCCAAAGATGGCTACAACAATATCCCAAATTTTCCCAACAGCTTTATTGAGATATAATCCACAAAATAAAAAATTCATCTATTTAAAGAATATAATCCAATGGTTTTAGTATATTCACAAGTTGATTCACAAATCAATCACAATTGATTTCAGAAAATTTTCATTACTCTCCCCCAAAACCTCAAAGCATCACTCTCCCTATTCCATCCACTCTGCCCCACAACCCTAGGCAACCACTAACCTACTTTTTGTCTCTATACATTTCCCTAATCTGGCCATTTCATATAAATGGAATTGTACAATATATGTTCTTTAATGAGGGATTTCTTTCATTTAACACAGTGGTTCATCCATGGTATTGCATGCATCAGTACTTTCTTTTTGATGTCAAACAATTGTATGGATATATCACATTTTATTTTTCCATTCATCAGTTAATGGACATTTGGGTTGCTTTCATTTTTTTGCTATTATGAATAATGCTACTCTGAACTTTCATTCACAAGGTTTTATGCAAATATGTTTTCATTTCTCTTTGGTAGATACTTAGGAGTGGAATTGCTTAGGAGTGGCTGTATCATTTACCTTCCCACCAACAGTGAATGAGGGTTCCAGTTTTTCCACATGCTCACCAACACTTGCTATGATCTGTCTCTTTTTATTACAGCCATCTTAGTGGGCGTGAGGTGTTCTCTCATTGTGGCTTTTACTAGTATTTGCATTTCCTTGGTGGCTAATAATGCTGAGCTTCTTTCCATGCATTTATTGGCCATTTCTATATCTTCTTTGGAGACATGCCTATTTAAATTATTTGCCCATTTATCTGCTTTTTTATTATTAAGTTGTAAGAGTCCTTTATATTTTCTAGTTACGAATCAGATATTTGCCTAGCAAATATTTTCTCCTCCCTTGTGCTCTTTGGCAATGTGATTTTGGCATTTCTCTTTCAATCTGGGCTGACCTTTTGGTCTACCAAATCAAGAATATGTTGCCAAAGTGACTCTGAGTAACTTCTGAATCTGTTTCTTAAGAGATCTTCAGATTATGCCTTCAAATTTAGAGAAAGTTCTTTTTCTTGGAATCTAACTGCCATAATGTGAGAAAGCCCAAACAGCCATGTGGAGAGATCCACAGGAAGGAGACTGAGGCCCCTGGCCAACAGTTCCATCCATCCTTTTCTCTCTGGGAGCTCCTTTCCATCCATGGATGGATGGATGGATGGATGGATGGATGGATGGATGATAATATTCTTTGAGAGATTATTTAGTGGTGGTGTCCCTTCAACTCAAAAAAAACCAACTCTGAAGCATTATAAAAAATGACAGGTTGGGATTTATAAAGGGTATGCTTTTCTTCTTTCCCTAGTGGAAAAAGCTGATGTGTCTTTGGTTTATCATATAGGAGAGCCCTTTATTTCCAGAGAATTCATTAAAGAGCAAAGGAGAATAAATCTGGGTTTAGGTATAAAAAGTACTTTCTGATCATGTGGGATGTTAAACATTGAGAGGGTTTATAGGTTATAAGCATCATGCTTTCATCTCCTAAAAGACTATGAAGAATTAAATATTCATCTATATTCTTCTCACTATTGTTTAGGTGACACCTGCCTGTGGTATGTAGAGAGCCTTTTCTGCTTCTAATTTTTAAAAACATCTCTGCAAATCATATATAGTCAAATGAACTCTTCACTGAGATGGTTTTTGCAGTAAGTCTGCACCTGGATAGTTTAAAGTATTGTGAAATTATTTAAAAGACACCAATTAAATTGAATACGTTGTTGTCCTGCACCAAACAAAAAGTGTGAAAAGAAGGTGGCCATTTTGTATTAATTATGACATTTATTTGAAAACAATGACTGTAATTGCATTTGGCATTTTGGAACCTATCACAGAACACAGCCAGCTTAAACAACAAACTTACAAATTAGCCTTTTTGTTCTACACGCAAAGTGTGGCTCATCTCATTTCCACAGTATGTGAGACCCAAATCCTCCCATGAATGAGCAAAAACCAGGCAGCAGTAATAAACATGGCATTCCAGCAGACAGAGAAGTAACGCTTGGCATTGTCTGTCTTCCACACCCCCCTTAATTCTTTACCTCTATATCTTATCTGTAAAGGAAAGATAAGGCCATAGTATCCTTTTAATCATTGGTCTTTCTGTTGAGACTAATATCACCAATCACTTGTGATGTAAACCCTAGCCTCCCTTGCTCATTGGCTGTCCTCCACCTCCAAATTACAAACAGCTTTCAGTCACTGAGTGGTCAATGGCCCACCTAAACTTCAAGAGGAAATTTTTACCAATTTGTGAACTCTACCCTGGAGGCTTTACCTACCAAATATAATCATGGTTAACCTCGCAAAGATGGGAATGTTTAAAATGTTTATGTGGTCCTCACCTTATGAAACTCATCAAAGTTTCCAAAATAAAACCCCATCTAGCCAGCTGTCATCTTTCCTCCCAATGCCATGTCAGAGCCTATTTGCCTGGCAGGCCTTAATAATCTCCAATCTCACACTTGACATATACTCAGTAAGAATAAACAACGCAATGCGCTGTAGTCATTTCTTTCATATAAATAAGATTAACATTATGGGGAGGACCCTCCAAACCCAGGTAATTTTTTCACTTTAATCAAAATACACAGAGCTTCAGGGCCTAACATTTTAGACATGAGTGACTGTTCTTTCCAAGATTGCTTCCCAGAGAAGTTGGTGTGTGACTTGTTATCAACCCCAAAGACGTTTAGGCTCTGAACATCAGACTTCCTGTCTCAGGAGTCCAACTCTTCAGTTATATGTGTTAATATGAGAGGCAGAAGATTTTCAACTTGCATTTTTTTCTTTTCCTTTTTAACTTTTTAGTTTCCCAAGTAGGAATCTACAGTAAGCTGAATTGCTCTGATTTGCATAATGTCCTTTCTTTGTCCTCTCATTTAAACACTTTAATACTTATGTTAATACTGAGCACTTTCATGGCCCCCTTTGTAGTGACCTCATGCCCTGAATCTACTAAACAAATCTATGTAATTTAGATTTTTGACATATGGATGCTGGACATTGTGAGGATACAAAAGAATTTTAGTTATTATGAAGTCTCGGTTGAAAACATATAGAAACTAAATCATTTAATTGATGGAACACGGCTCCCACTGTTTTTTAACCAAAGTATGGAGTGTAGGCTGTTTTGGTGATGGAAGGGAGGACATCTTCAGGAGGAACTAGAAGATACTGGAATAGCAGACAGATTTGGGGTGATCAGGCTTATCCACAAAGTTAGGTCTCCTCCTGGGCTGTTCTTCCAATGCAAAACCCTCCTACTTTTGTTAGGTCCCTATGAAGATAAGATCCCTTTCATTATTTGTACTGAATAACAAACAAAGGAAAAAGAGTTCAGCACCTAAGACAGTTCCTTGCAAAGTATAGCTGCTCTGTGTTGAGAATTTAAGATTAGAACTCTGAATTTCTAAGGTTTGATCCATGATCAAGCTGCCAAACTATACTGCCCCTAAGGCAGGATCCAAAGAAAGTACTTTTGACTCATTATGTGGTATTATAGGGAGAGTTATTGAAAATTATAACCTTCTCCTCTGCAGTTGACTGCTGCTCTTGTGATAAAGGGTATCAGTAAATAACCGTAACCATGAATTAACCAAACCAGATGTCTGTCTTCCATTAAAAGTAGTAAATTATGACCCTTTTCATCCTGAATCGTCAAGATGATCAGGGTCTCTAACATTCCTCTGGGGTCAGGAGAGCTGTGCCCACAGATAACTCTTGAGAGCCTTGGATGGAAAGACTTGGGAGAACAGACAGAGGGAAGCACAAGTCTAAGGTGTATGACAGTAACAGCTGTTCTTTGTCCACTGACAATCAGATACGCGTGGCCCACTCCTGTTTTACATCAATGCTGGTAATTGTGCATGGGTAAGGAATCTCATTGGAGGTAATGTATTAGGTACATTACCAAGCAAGCCTTAAGTGGAACAGTACTTTATTGCTGCAGCTATTACCCTACACTAAGCCTTCCCTGAACTACTGCCATATTCCGCTAAGATAAAGCACCAGAAATCAAAACACAGCACTTCCCTGGCATACATAATCCTCAGATACTGGCAAATCAAGCTGTAGAATTTGACAAGCAACAAAAATAAAATGCTCGGTGATTTTTTTAAATCTGATGATTTACAATGATCCCTTTATATTTACAAAATATGTCTTGGGGATGTTTCAGTTATGACATTAATAATATTTACTTTGAACCTGCTTGTGTTGTGGGAATACTAAATTTGGTAATAAGTTTCCCCTTGTTCTATCGGGTGAAAACTGTCAAGGATCTTACTGCATGTGCAGAATTGCTAAATTATTACAACCAGTAGCAGAATTTTCTGACCACTGGAAATAAGTGGCAGTGTGTGTGTGTGTGTGTGTGTGTGTGTGTGTGTGTAGAGAAAAAGAGATTTATTGACTGATATTACTAAGATTCCTTAGAGCTAAATTTAGTTGGGGGGGGGGAGGTTTCAGTTAAAATTGTGTACCACTTTCATAGGATTTTCCTATGTAATTTTAATTACAAGTTCTTTCTAAATGCTTTCCCCAATTCTAGCCTCATTGATTAATAATGATGTCTTTGGACAGTTGAGCCATAATTTTGGGAGGCTACCCCTTCAGTGGAGAAGTTTCTTGGTGTCAGGTATGAAGCAGATGTCTCGAATTTAGGGAATCACTGACTGTCCTCGACACAAGTCACATCAACATGAACTTAAGATGGCTTGGAAATGTTCTTTGCCAAAGTGTCTGAGGATATTGCTAAATAAAATACCATCTATTCTTCTGTCAAATAAATTTGGGGGAGTTTATTCTTTTAGTTTAATTGTCACACTACCACCAAATATATTTTATATGTGGTGCCAGCTGATGAGCAGAAAAGTCCTTCTCTCCTCTACAGTCTCCTTGTTCTCCTTTATTTCTTCTGAAATATTAGACCTGTCTCACTCGCTGCCCTTTGTATTCCTAGAAAGATGCTGTTGACATCACTGATGCTCATGTGCTTTCAAATGGTGATAAAGACTGATAAGGGGTCAGAAGCTCCCCACTCACTATGAATCTTCTGGAAAGTTAGCTGCTCGTGGTCAGTGGTCACACTTCTGCTTCTTTACTCTCCAGAATTTTGTGGTCCCACAGATCAAAATGATTCATTTTGCCTCTGAAGGCCACAAGCCAGGTTGATTAGCTTGCTACTTCTGCAGTATTTGTAGTGTAGGTAGCAACACCTTAGGTCTTCCTTAAGAAGTCTTCACCACATTTCTTTGCCTGCCTTTTCCATCTCCACATGGAAGCTGGTTAGCAGGCCTTCTGTTTTCTGTCATTGTACATTTCCAACCCTGTAGAGCTAATGCTGCTCGAAGCGTGGCTTCAGTGCTGATGCAGTGGCTATGTTCCAGCTCACTGCTCATGACCCAGGCTTGCCAAATGATGCCTGAGAGGTGTTGAGAAAACTGTTTAAGAAGCTACTTTCCCTGGCCAGCATTTCTCAGTGGTCAGAGCATCAGTCCATGGACCAAAGGGTCACGGGTTTGATTCCTGGTCAAGAGCACGTACCTGGGTTGCAGGTTCAATCCCTAGCTCTCACATCAATATTTCTATCTATCTTTTTTTTCTCTCTCTCTCTCTTTCCCCCTTCCTCCCTCCCTTCCAGTCTCTCTAAAAAATCATGAAAAAATGTCCTCAACTGAGTATTAAAAATAATAATAATAAATTTAAAAAAGAAATTACCTATAGTGACTATAGCCAGCCTGTGTCCCAGACATATTAATACTTAAACATGGTCACTACTCTGTAACCTTTAGCTAATTCTTCACCTTGACACAGTGTTGATACCACCTTGATGGGGCTCACTCTGTCCACTACTCTTAAGTAGAAAATGTATAAACCATACCATGTGCATTTTTTAATGTCACTTATGCCTCAAAGGTATGGATATGTCTTTGTGCATTTTTATTTTCCTGCAGCAGTTGTCAGCACATCATTTGTCAGATGACTGACAAAGAACTGAAGCCTAGCTGTCCCTAGTGATTCAGTCAGCTCCAGCTAAGTAGGAAGCCTCCCGTGAACATAGTACCAGGTCCCTCCAGGACGACATATGGGAGAAATGGAAGACAAGGTCCCTGCTTTTGAGGCATTGGTGATTTACTCTCAGAGTCACAACTGACTTATAAAAGGATTTTCAAACATTTAAAATGCATATTTTATATTGCATGTGTATACCAAGGCCACAGAAGTGCCAAGGGCAGATACAGGACAAATGAGCAAATAGTATGCGATAAGGCTCATCTAGAAAGATTTTTTAGAGGAATTGAACATTAAGCCAGATGGTAGGACTTGTTCAGAAGAGGAAAACAAGCATTCAAGAGAGAGGTAATCACATGTAGAAAAGGCATGGGTGATTGTGAGAATAGAGGTGGCCTTGTGGAGGGCAGCATGCAGATTTGTCTGGGTAAAGAGTGCTGGCAGGAGGAAGATGGAAACTGAGATTTCTAAGATGGAGAGCGTCAATGGGAGGCCAGGAACACCGTGCACAGGAGGTGACTCTAGTAACTCAGCACCAGATGATGCAAGGCAGGCGTTGCTCCACTGTTTTGTTTTACATTTGCCAGACACTGTGGAGTTAGTTACCTACCTGATCTTTAACAGTTGGAGCCAGTTCTTTCTCATGGCCCTTGTGGACAGTCAATGTACAACTAGGAGAGAAAAACCACATAGTAACTTGAACAGGGAGAGTTAAATATAAAGAATTACTAATTATAACATTGGGATTAAAACAATAAGAGACTGGCTAATGAAAAAGTAAAGAGCTCTAAAGAAGAAAAGAAAATCATATATAAGGAATAGCCACTATCCTTAGAGCTTGGAATGTCCAAGGGAAGAGGTCCCCCATCCCAACCTCAGGATTGAGTAGGAAGAGCAGTACTCACTGGATGGCAGAAAGTCATGGTGGTGCCGCAGTGGTTGAACTTGCTGGAATTCTGCCCTGGGGTGCCAGAAAAAGCTGTTACAGGAGGCATCTCATCTCCTACAATATCTCTGCAACACCCTTAGCTGACAAAGCTTAACAACATACTAGCTGACAAAGGATCTGTCTCAATTTTTGCAGAGCAGGTGATGAAGTATGATTTGTAACTGAGGTAATAAATTAATGAATGACTGGGACAGCTTGACTTCTCATTTCTTGAGAGTTTACCAATATGCTCTTTTAAACCATATTGAACATGCTTTTTAAACTAGTCACTAGTGTCCTACCCACCCACCCAACTTCACCTTTTCCAGAGATCTTGATTGATCCTTAGAAGAAGCTTGACCCATGATTGAGAATCAGTAGTCTAAACTAACATGCTTATATTCTATACTAGAGGCCTGGCACACGAAATCAAGAATGGAGAAAGAATCGGTTTATCATTTTTTGTGAAAAAGTTGTGAGGAAGAAGGGATTAGTTTGCTGTAAATACACTATGACCGTAATTTCATGTGACCCCTAAAAAACCACAAATGCAATCTTAGGATGCATTATTAGGGTTCAGAACAAGAGATACATTGACCTAGTTTTTATCTGCTCAGCTTTTGCTATGGCTAAATATTTCTTTCAGTTCCAGGCACCTCCTTTTAAAGAAAGACAGTGAAGTACTCCCGCACTTCCAAAATAGTATGATGAAGAGACTGAGAATGATGAAAGGACCTGAGGATGTTAGGCTGAAAACAGGAAGGCATAGGCAAGACCTGGTTACAACCTTTATAAGTGCTTTCATATTGGGAGATAATTTAAACTTAGTCATGACCATCCCAGAAAGCAGAAGAGGGACGATCAGGACTAAGTGATGGGACAGAACCTGAGATCCAATCTAAGAAGGGCTTTCCTTCTTTTTCTGGTTCTTTATAAGCTTCTATGAACAGGTCACGGTAGTCCTGCTTATCCTAATATTCCTTCAAAGAGACAGGCTCAAACATCGTATTTAACTCATCCTCTAAGTTATTTGTGCCTGATGACCAACATCTCTTTGAGGAAGAAAACAATGAATAACATCCTAGTCTGAAAGACCCAAATAATTAAATTCCTGAACATAATTAACTTGCATTGTACCATTCCTAATACCACTGCTTGAATATGCTTTTCAAGGTATAGCCAGTATTATTATAATAAAAGGAAAGGACTTGATGGTTCATTTTAAATTGTTACATGAATTCTTAGCATAAAGGTTATTACAGTCCTATAATATGAAGCAATTTCTAATATATAACTATTATGAAATAACTTAATTGCATTTTACAAGGTGAACAGTGACTATTTTATCAATGTTTTCTCAGAAACTTGATTCAGTCCCTCTAGTTTTCCATACAGACAAACCTTTTAAATTAAGTTAGGGTTATATACAATGCAGGACACCAACACAGAGGTTAAATGATAGGGGTATAGATATGGAAACTATGAATATTATACAACTAATTGGATAGTCTCAATAATGCTTTGAGTACCTCTGATAAGTGTTTCTCAGTAAGTACAAAGGATGATGATGATGATGATGATGATGATGATGCCGACGATGACTAGAGGCAATATTTAGTGCTGTGAGAGGCTTTTGAAACCTTCCTAACCTAGGCTAGTGCTTCTATTTTGGTCTCTTGAAAGTTATTCAGTTTCTCAATGTCAGATACTCTCTGGAAACATCAGTCAATCTTGAGTGGTCGTTAAACATTTAGAAGCATAATTTAGTGATTTGTCTTTCATTCCAGGTTCCTAGATTGTATTAAACAGTTATAACTTTCTAGGGAAAGGACATTCATTCCAGTCCACAAATGACAAATGAGCACCTTTCTTATGACAGGCATATTGCTTGTTTCTAAAACCAACCATAATTTGGAAATAAATGAGTCCACGTGTGGTGTCTGGTCAAGATGGCCACATAGGTAAATGCTGTACTTGCATACTCCAACAACAACATTAACATTGCAACTAAACTAGAGACCAACCATCATTCAGAACTGCCTGAAATCCTACAACTAAGGATATAAAGCAGAAGCCACACTGAGACTGGTAGGAGGTGTAGAGAAACAAAATGAGCTGGCCCCACCCCCACAATTGCTGGTTAAAATTGGAAGGGATATTTCAGCTACGGAGGTCCCCCCAAGGAAAGAGTTGTCTCATTCCCACACTAGGGCCCCGAGCCAAGGGATCCAGTGCCAAGAAAAGAAGTCCCCATAACTCTGGTTGTAAAAACCAGTACTGTAGCTGGGTGACACAGAGGGTTCTGGAGTCCCAGGACTTCCTTTTAAAGGACGCACACACTGATTCACTAGGCCTCAGTCACTCTGAGTTCTAGCACTGGGGAAGCACCACACAAGGTGTCAGAGACATACGGGGAGCAACTGGATTGTCTGGCATTGTGGTGAGGGCTGAAGGAGTAGTTTCCTCTCCAACATAAGTGCTGGCAGAGGCCATTATTTCTTTGCTGAGCCCTCCCCTCACAGAGCCTATAGGCTGTCACTAGACCTGAGTCTCCATCAACCTAACACTGTTAACCCCACTCTGGTGATTGCCTGAGACCCCACCTCACCCAAATTTTAGGCCTACCCAAGCTGTTCCAATGGCTTTCTTTCTATACAAATGGCTGTCTTGGTTCATGCTGCAAACTTTCCTAAAATCTCTCTAACAAGCAGCATCAGGCTTCTGCATACCCCAGGCCTCCTGCTAAGTGGCCCCAGGCTCAGCACTAGCAGCAGCCAGCCTTGGTTCACAGCTTGGACTCTCCCTGGCACATCTAAGCCCAGCACAAGTAGCAGGCATATGAAGATCTCTTTATAGCTCATGCTGGGTGACCCTGGGCAGGGCTCAGGTGGAGGCTGACCTTGGCCTGCACATCCTGGGAGGCCTCAGAGACAGCATACCTGGTGAACAGTTTCACACTATGCTAGAGAACTATCAACCACCTCCATGAGTGACACACTCAAGGGGTGGACTCAGTGGGCACACCAGATCCCCACTGAAAAGAGTCCTGCTACATGTGGTTGGCCCTTGCACAGCAGATCCTCCACTGTTGATTATTGGCCTGGGATGAAATACCTCCAATTGACATGCCAACAGCAATTAATGCTAAACTACAGTAGGAGAGTGCACACAGTCCACACAAAGGGGTAGGGTCCACCTGGAGCACTCAGCTCTGGTGAGCATGAAGGCTGCACCAATGGGCCCCTACAGGACACCTGCTATATAAAGGCCACTCTACCTAATACATAGACACAAACATAAGGAGACAGCCAAAATGAGAAGACAAAGAAACGTGTCCCAAATCAAAGAACAAAACAAAACTCCAGGGGGAAAAAAACTAAACAAGATGGAAACAAGCAATCTACCTAACGCAGAACTCAAAACACAGGTTATAAGGATGCTCAATGATCTTAGTGAGAACTTCAATAAAGAGATAGAAAACAGCCATAGTTGGTTTGGCTCAGTAGATAGAGTGTCAGCCCATTGACTGAAGGGTCTTGGGTTCAATTCTGGTCAAGGGCACGTACCTCAGTTGTGGGCTCCATCCCCAGCCCTGGTCAGGATGGATGTGGGAGGCAACCAATCAGTGTGTCTCTATTACATTGATGTTTCTCTCTCTGTGTCTCTCCCCCTCCCTTTCACTCTCTAAAAAATCAATGGATCAATGAAAAAAATATCCTCATTTGAGGATTAACAAAAAAAACAACAAAAAAACTAACAGAAAAGAGATGGGAAACATAAAAAAGGATATAGAAATATAAAAGTAACCAGTCAGAAATAAAGAACACAATAACTAAAATGAAGAATACATTATAGGAAATCAACAGTAGACTAGATGAAACAGAAGATCAAATCAGTGATTTGGAATATTCAGAAGCAGAAAACATCCAATCAGAACAGCAAAAAGAAAAAAGAATTCCAAAATATGAAGATAGTTTAAGGAGCCTCTGGGACAACTTCAGTCATACCAATATTCACATCATGGGGGTACTGGAGGGAGAAATGAGAGCAAGGAATTGAACACTTATTTGAAGAAATAATAACAGAAAACTTATCTAACTTGATGAAGAAAAAAAGACATACAAGTCAGGAAGTACAGAGAGACCCAAACAAGATGCACACAAAGAGGCCCACACCAAGACACATCATAATTAAAATAGCAAAGATAAAATACAAAGAGAGAATCTTAAAAGCCACAAGGAAAAAGCAGTTAGTTACCTACAAAGGAGTTCCGACAAAATTGCCACTTGATTTCTCAACAGATACTTTGCAGGCCAGAAGGGATTGGCACAAAATATTCTAAGTGATGAAAAGCAAGGACCTACAACCAAGATTACTCTACTCAGCAAAGCTATCATTTAGAATTGAAGGACAGGTAAAGAAATTCCCAGACAAGAAAAAGCTAAAGGAGTTCATAACCACCAAACCAGTATTACAAGAAATGTTAAAGGGTCTTCTTTAAGAAGAGGGGGAAAAATAAAAATATATATATGAATAATAAAATGGCAGTAAATGCATATCTATCATCAATTACTTTAAATGCAAATGGATTAAATCTCCAATCAAAAGACATAGCTGAATTGATAACAAAACAAGATCATTACATATGCTGTCTACAAGAGACTCACTTCAAATTGAAAGACACACACTGATTGAAAGTAAAGGGACGGAAAAACATATTTCATGTAAATGGAGACAAACAAACAAAAAAACTGGTGTAGCCATATTTATACTAAACAAAATAGTTTTTAAAACAAAGGCTATAAGAAGAGATAAAGAAGGATACAACAATTCCATTTCTGGGTATTTATAAAAATAAAACTCAAAACAATTAAGTCAAAAGACATATGCATTCATATGTTTATTGCACTATTGTTTTCAAATAGCCAAGATGTAGACGCATCCTAAGTGTCCATCGTGAATGGATAAAGAATTGGTGTCTATATACAATGGACTATGACTCAGCCATAAAAAATAATGCAGTCTCGCCATCTGCAACAAGCTGGATGGACCTAGAGAGTATTGTGCTGAGTGAAGTAAGTCAGACAGAGAAAGACAGATGCCAGATGACTTCACTTATATGTAGAATCTAAGAAACAAAATAAATGAACAAGCAGAACAGAAACAGATCCATAAATGCAGAGAACATATTGATGGTTGCTAGATGGGAGGGGGGTTGGGGGAATGGGTTTAAAGGGTAAAGGAATTTAGAAGTTCAGAGTGGTTGTTACAGAATGGTCACAGGGATATAAAGTACAGTATAGGAAATGTAATCAGTAATATTCTAATCACTATGTATGGTGTCAGATGGATACTAGATTTATCAGAGCGATCACTTAGAAAGTTATATAAATGTCTAATCACAGGGTTGTACACCTAACACTAATATAATATTGTATATCGACTGTAATTGAAAAATAAGAAATCATTTAAAAAGAAAAATAGCAGCCTACCTGTGGCCTTCCCATAGAGCAATGACTACAAGTGGCCTCTATACCCCATCAGTTTGGCTAAATGTTACAGCCAAAATGAACCAGGAATAACATTGTTTGTATGAGGATAGAAACCACTTAAGATTACTGTCTTTTGGAGCTTTCTTCATAAAGCTTGATATTATGAGTAACCACATGTTCATTATAATATGGTAATGAGGGATCATTTTTCAATATGAATAATTTGTTATTATGTTACATAATTGCATTAGTGGAGGCTATTTGTCTTTTTAATTTTTCCTAAATGTAAAAGTTCTCACTTGGGAAGAATTTGCCATCTGTACATATTCATCTTCATTTTAGTATTGCTAAAGTTGTCGACATTAAGCTGACTTATTTCATATGGGGTATCTATATTTTTTTAAAATATTTATTGATTTTTTACAGAGAAGAAGGGAGAGGGATAGAGAGTTAGAAACATCGATGAGAGAGAAACATCAATCAGCTGCCTCCTGCACACGCCCCACTGAGGGTGTGCCCGCAACCAAGGTACATGCCCTTGACCGGAATCGAACCTGGGACCCTTCAGTCCGCAGGCTGACGCTCTATCCACTGAGCCAAACCGGTCAGGGCAAGGGGTATCTATATTTTTCTCCCTACCTACCTTCCACCCATTTCTCTGGCACCAACCTTGTAGGTCCAGCCCGCTTGTGACACCCAACAGCTGGTGTTGGATATAAAGACTACTTTGGTAGTGTCAACCACCCATGCTACTCACTTACATAGTTCAGTGATTCTAATACGGCACTGGTTAAGCACCATGATCATCCTAAACTTGTATAACAATATATAAAAAATATCTGTGTGTCCTCATTGATGTCTTCATTTTCCGCAGTAGATATGTCTAACAGCTGATAAACATTTTTTCACAAAATATATGGTCACTATGTGCATTGGTCAGCTCAAGCTGCCATAACAAATACCATAGACTGGGTGGTTAAACAACAGAAATTTATTTCCTCAGTTCTGGGGCCTGGAAGTGTGAGATCAAGATGTCAATATGGTCAGATTTAGGTCCTGGTTAGGGTTCTCTTCCTGGCTTGCAAATAGCCTTTACTCTGTGTGTGTGTCCTTAGATGGTGGAGATAGAGTTCTGGTGTCTTTCCTCTTCTTATAGAGGCGCCAGCCCTATTGGATTAGGGTGCCCCCCCTCTATTACCTCATTTAACAGTTATCACCTCCTCACAGGCCCTATCTCTAAATACAGTCTCATTGGGGACTAGGGATTCAACATGTGAATTTGGTTGGGGGTTGGGGGATTGAGGACACAATTCAGTCCATAGAACTATGTCTTCAGGATTTTTAAACTATTAACCTGGAGAGTGCCAGGCACTGTGCCAAAAACTTTACACATATTCACTTAATCGTTACTACAACTCTCACTTTAGTAATAATATAGAGAAATTAAGGTGAAAGAGGTTAAGTAAGTTTCCAAGATGAGAAAGCTAGGAAAACCAGCTCAGATTCAAACCCAAGTCCTTCAAACCTCAGACTTATGCTCTTTTCAGTTATACCATATTGCCTTAGAAAATACTTTATCAATATTTTTGTGAGTCCATATAAAATGAGCAAACAACCTATTAGACTAGCATTCTATTCAATGAGTTGAACGGCTGTTTTGACACATGCATACAGACTATTTGAGTAAGTGTATGCTCTGATCTTTTTATCCTATAACTTATGTCCCTTTTCTCAAAACACACACACACACCAAGCTAAGGCAACAGAGAGAACAAAAGCAAAAGCACAAACTTCCTCTTGAATTGAACAAAGAGGTACATACCATCCCAAGTCATAATATATGAAAAGAGAAAGCAAATAGGAGAATGGTAAATAACTTATCCAACGAGTGGAGTTGATCCTGTATACCACAGGTAAGGGAAATATCAAGCAAAGAAAGTTCTCTTTTGTGGAACTTTTAAAGAGCCTTAGGAATTGGAGACATTGAGCACCACAGGAGAAGAAAGGCTGTGGCTGAAAAGAGGAAAGCGTATTTGAAAGACTATGTAAGGACTAGATAGAACCTCTCAGAATTTTACCTCCACCCTGGGTAAGCAAGAGACAGATCTACCCCCACTTCCATAGAAAATGAAGTTTTATGCCCTGAAAAAAAAATGACTAGGGGACACCAGGAACCAAGGAAGAAAGAGGGTTGGGCTTTAAATAGGGCAATTAAGTGAAACTCTGCAGAGTGAACAGTGAGACTTTCACTGTCTTCTTCCCTTCCTCACTCCAGTATGCTCATATCCAGAATCCTACCTCCTGAGCAGAAGATTGTAGGTTTCTTCTCTGAAGAGACTGAACTACATCAAAGAACTACAGGTCCTGAAATCTGGATATTCTTTCCACAAATGCCAGCTGGACATTTAATTGCCCTACAGTAAGCCCTTAGTACACCTTCCTACCTATACACAGAGAACTTCCAAGCATCTTTTTGTGCCTCACTCTTTAATATAAATGGATAGAAAATGATCATGTGATATTTGAAGAGAGTCTCCAACATGAGATTCAGAAACTAAAACAAATAAACAAAAAGCAGAGCCCATGGGGAAACAGAAATAGGATAGAACAAAATCAAATCTCAAAGAAATTATAATTCAAATGCTCAAAAAGCTAAGAGAAGCACACAACAATAATACTATGCTATGTGTTTTTTAAGGGAACAATACAGATTAAGGAAGAACACTTGAATATTTAAAATTGTCTAGCCAAATAATTTTTTTTCAAGTAAGCATCTCCCAGAATATAGAACATAAAAGGGACAGACAATATGGGGGTGGGAGAGGTAAGAAAATAAAGTATCAATCTAGAATGCCCAACATCCACCTGATAGGAATTATAGAAAGAGAGAACTTAAAATAGAGCTAGGAAGATATTTTTAAAGAAATAAAAGAGAATTTCCTAAGACAGGGTGATATTAATTTCTAGTTTGAAAAGGCTACCAAGTACTCAGATAATGAATGAAGAAAGATATACTCCAAAATACATCATAATGAAATTTTAGAACACCAGGGAGAAAAAGAAGGTGCTAAAAAGCTTCTGGAGAGAACAAATGGACAAAATTTAAAGGTAAAGGAATAAAAGAGTATTGGGCCCAGCTGGCATGGCTCAGTGGTTGAGCATCGATCTATAAATCAGGAGGTCATGGTTCGACTCCCAGTCTGGGCATATGCCTGGGTTGCAGGCTCAATCCCCCATGTGGGGCGTGCAGGAGGCAGCTGATCAATGATTCTCTCTCATTGATGTTTCTATATCCCTCTTCCTTCCTCTCTGAAATGAGAAAATAATTTTTTAAAGAGTATTGGAGTTCTTAATAGAAACATTGGAACTTGGAAGACAATAGATCAATGACTTCAAACTATTAAAAGAAAATACATTGTCTTTAACTGATAATTCTGTATCCAGCCAGACTAACATAAACAGAAAGGTAGAAAAATGCCTTTTCAGTCATGCAAGCACAGAAAAAAAAATTTACTTAAGTGCACCATTACTCAGGAAGTCACAAAACCAAAGGAGTGAACCAAGAGAGGAAGACAAGTGGAGATCCAATACAGGAAAGCGATGAAGGAAGCCTCCAGTGTGAGAGTGAAAAGAAGGCCCAGCCTGACAGCTCTGTTCCAGGCCAGCACAGCCAGTCAAGACTGGAGCAGAAAGCTAGAGGACCTAGGAGGCATGTCTCCAGGGGAGAAACAGACCAATACATTAAAGGACAAGTGTGACCCTGTAGGATTTCATACTGAGAGACATTTTATTTCATTTATCTATTTTTATTTTATCAAATTTATTGGGGTGACATTGATTAATAGGATCACTTAGGTTTCACGTGTACATTTCTATGAGACAGCATCTGTATGTTGCATTGTGTGCCCATCACCCTACATCCAATGATCTTCCTTCACCACATATTTGTCATTTATATGAGAGGCATTTTATAGAGCTGTTGGAGGTTGTGGGAAAGACTTAATCAGATGTTCAAAAAAAATGAGTGCATTAAAAAGTCAATTATTAACTCTAGGAACAATAAAATGTAATTCAAGAAGGGAAATGGCATCATATCAACTTTCTGACTCAGCAGTGAATAATCCTTATATACTCATTGTAATGAAAACACTGAATATGTATGGACCTAACCAAATTGGAAGTATAATTATATTAGGAGGAAAGGAAGAATATTCACTTGTCATAAAGAAAATTAAACCTCTTAACTGATGAGTGTGTAAAGCAAATGTATTGAAGTAGCAGAAGATGTATATTACTTAGAAATACAGAAGTTAATGCCAAAAGAAATAGCTCCAACCTTTGAGGGGTAGGGAAAAGACAAGGCAGGATACAAAAGACTGCTATTTTTTATTGTAAGACTTGGAGTACTGTTTGACTTTTTAAAGTATTTGTACATGTAATATATTTATTAAAGTAATATTTGCTTTTTTTGAAAGGTGTATAAATCCTCATTTCATATACAGGGCAGTATTTGGGGGTGGGATGGAATGTTTTTCAAGCAGTGCAATGGAAACTGTCATTTGGCTCTTGGAAGGAGACCAAGAACCACACACATCAGTGATTAAAATTTACTTATCTATATGCCAAGTTCATGTGTGTTGTCATTTGAATTAACATATATAAAACCACTGACATAAAATAATTACTCAAAACTGTACATTTGGAAATGTACTTGAATTTTCCATATGTCGGAACTCCTTATTCTATGATATTTTTGCAGTTTTAAGGTGTTGGGGAAAATATTTTAGATTATAAATAGGCTGATGGCCAATGAGTCTCATTCATAATGTCCAGCACCAGCATCTGTCATGCAGTCTCTCCTCTCTCCTCTCCAGCATAGTTGGAGAACTTGCCATTTATAAATGACATGGGGCTTTCTATAGAACCAGAGTTCTTAAGAATTATACATTTATAAGGAGCAGTATACATATGAATTCCAAAGAAAAGTGTGTCCTAAATAATGAAAATTTGAACAATTATCTTAAGCACTTAATAGTTAACTCTTGATTAATTCTGCAAATGGGGGAAACAATTGCCCAGATAATCTAAAACATTGAATGAAAAAATATTTTTGTTTGGTTTTGAACCATAGTACATGATTTTATATGCATATTTATTTACCCCTTATATGATACTTCCTAAGGTAGACTCATATAAAAGACCTGATTACTTTTCCCAAGAGAACATATCCTGTGGGTAGGGAAGCAAGAATAAGTAAGGCAAGCCAGGTTGAAAGTAGGACAGGAAATAAGTAAGAGTATGTCAACTGTGTTTTGGTACCACATTTCTGAGTCAGTCTATCTTGTTCCCAAGTAGGATGCCAAATAACTTGAGCAGAATCAAAAGTAGTAAAAGTTTGAATGTCAAATTAAACCATGTGTTGCTTTTGGTCACCAGCAATGCACACGATAGAGAAAGGTGGCAATATCAGACTTCACATCATCAACCAATGAGTTAAATTAGCTTCACTTGAATGCGACCATGCTATAACATGCTCCCTTAATGCACCGTGGAAAATATAACATGCTCAATAAATTATGTAGAGAGGATAATTTTGTTATAAAAGAGGATCTGGCTGATCGCTCATGGAATAATTATCTGTCAGGAAGTAGCCTTCATTTGTTCCATTTTCATTTGAGGGTGGTCAGTCAATTTTGACAGAGAACTGGCAGGCAAACAAAAGCTTTATTTTGAGGGGCTTTTAGGGATTTGCAATTTTGGAGGCACAGATTGGAGTAGAAACTCCAACTCTGAGGGGGAAAGAGACAGAGTTAATAAAGACAGAAAAAGGGGAGCTTAAGAGACCACCCAGTGGACTTGTATGCATGCATATAAGCATAACCAATGGGCATAAACACTGGGGGGAGTGAGGGCATGTGCCAGGGGTGGGGGAGGCTGGGGGGGGTTAATGGGGGGGGGGAAATGAGACATATGTACTACTATTTGTAATACTTTAAACAATAAAAATAAAAAATTGAAGAAGAAAAAGAAAAAAAGAAAAAGGGGAGCTTCCAAGGGGATTACACAAGTTGCTTTCAAAGAACTGTGATTGGTGCTGGTGAGCAGACTTAACTATGCAAAACATGATTAATTGCTTATTTCTATTGCTAGGGGAAGATGTTATTTTTTTAATACTGTGTTCAGTGATGCAGAGCCAGTTCCAGGATCTGTGTTAGGATACAGTCATTTGGTGTAGCCCAATTCAAAATTTCAGTTTCACATGAAGGGAGGGTGTTAGCTCAACTTCCCAGAGGCCTCCTAGTTCCGTTTTAGATTTCTCTCTTGACAATGCCTACTTTATCTTGCTCTTTTTCTTTCACAAGGTAAACTTAGGAATCAGAACTGGTTTATTCTGGAGAACAGGTAGTATCCAAGTTACTTCTCTTTCTTAACAGTTTCCTTTAAGTAAAATATGAGATGGTTTCTCTGGTGGCTAAATCACTCCTTTTTGCTGATGTACCTATGGTTTTAGTGACAAAAACCTTAAATCGAGTGGGGAAAGCTTTATATTAAAGGAGAAATAAATGGGAGAAATTATAAAATCCCAATGTTAAAATATTTACAACTATTCGTTCATATCCTCAGAAGATTGGGTTCTAACAGAACTTTCTCTTATTTTCAGTGATGCACTTATTTTTTTTTATTGAGACATAATTAACATGCAATACTGTGATTATCAGAGCTTTTCTATTATTTACATTTAAAAAAAAAAGACTTCCTGGGCCCTGTCAGGTGTGGCTCCGTTAGTTGGGTGTCATCCAGTGCACCTAAAGGTTATTGGTTCGATTCCAGTCAGGGCACGGGTTTCAGGCTAGATCCCTGTGCGGGGGCATGCAGGAGGCAGCCAAGTGATGCTTCGCTCTCCCATCGATGTTTCTCTCTTTAAAAATCAGTAAAAATATTTTTAAAAAGACTTCCTCATGAACATGATAGGTATCAGTTTATCTGCACCTTATTACATTAACCAATGTTTTTAAAGTAATACATAAATAATGAGAAACAACCAAAATTGTATAACCAGACATAACAACATAGACTCTACGAATAATAAATATTTTGGTTATTGCTCTTAAAGATTGCTTGGAAGCAATATTTAAATTGCTTCACACGGAGATTTTCTACTGGCCCATAACTTTAATTTCACAAATTGATTTTCTGTTCCTCCCCTAGAGTAATCTAGGATAGAGACCACAGTATAAAATATGGTAGAGAACATATGGTAGACCAAATATGCTATAGAACAAACATAAGTAAGGATGTTTCCAACTGCAAAGTTTCATTTTATTCCACCCTTTAATTTCCAGAGCCTAGTACATCTCATCTTCACAAAAGAAAGCCTCTCACTTATGAAATTTCTCTCTTCTTTCTCCTTGTTAGTCATAGGTAGAGGGTTTGTTTCCCTCCGTGTGGAAAGAAAAGCCACTTTTTACCCTCCTCCCACATCCTTTCCCGTAACCTGGGCCCCCACTCTCCCACGTGGGGCATGACTGGAGAGGATTGGAGAGCAGCATGTTCCCATCTGCTGCCAGACCTGATGATGACATCTGGTGGGAGTCTCGGTGCTGACGGTGGCCCCTTTACCAGCTGGCATTCTGAATGCCAGCTAAAGGATTACCCAACTATCACCTGGCACCTGCCTCTTAAGCTCTTGTTTTTAAAATCTTATAACACACAGTGATTTTCCTCTGGTTCTATGAAGTTAAAAGCGTATCTCCTTTTTAACCTAACTTCAGTGATATTTAGCTAAGGGTGTGTTTAGTTCATGACTTATTAGTTCTTTTGTCTTAGATATGTTCCCAAAAAGCAGCTTCCAGAAGGGGCATGAATGTCGCAGGATCTGAAGTCTGAACTTCAGATAAAATTGGCTCATCAGGGAAGCATTTACCCATAAATCTCTTCTGTGGTAGAGCCTTGGCTTCATCTGGCTCTGTCTGCAGGCGAGCGACTCCCCTGGCCTCATTTCTTTCTGACTCCCTTCTCTGTTCCTGTGAAGGAAATAAAAGAGGAACATACATGATAACTTCTCTTAGCCTTCCTGTAGACTCCTGCAGCTGCCATAGCCTCCGTTTTCTTATTTGTAACATTTTTACTTCATATAGTTTCTCTTATGATTGATTGAGACAACCCATAATATTATTTGTTGTTGTTATACTCTGTTATAGGTAGAATCATATACATTCTGTATACATTATTATCCTATGCATTATGATTCTTTTGTATAGATTTTCTTGAAACGTTCCTAGGTAAGTTTACATTTATTTTGCAGTCTCCAGGGTAAAGCTAGAGCAGTAGGAGAAATTGAATGCCCTGTGGAGAGCTGTAGGTAAGTAGTGCTTAATCTTGATTGCACATTGGAATCACCTGGAGAGCTTTACAAACTATTGATTCCCGGACCCCATCCCCAGAGCTATTAAATTATTGGGTCTGGGACACAGCCTGGGCCTTTGAAAAGCTTCCCAGATGATTCTCATGGGAAACCAAGGCTAAAAACTACTGTTTTTGTTTAAATTTAAGCCACCTGAGCAAAATCTATTGGGCAGGGACTGGGGCTGGGGGTTTTATCTTCAGTGTACAGCTTCCTAAATGCAGCACACAGCCCATTCACAAAGGAACTCTCCACCCTTTGTGGAAAGAATTGCAAGATTTTTTTGGCTGGCTATGGAACTGTGATCTTATCCATGAGAAATTCTGAGAAGCCCATTAATGAGCCTCTATGCATGAACATAGTTCAAATCCCAGGGTCATTAATGGATGTCAGCTACTGGTTCTCTACTAGGAGACTGTAGCCACTGATAAAACATTTCCCAGTGTTTAATTAATAGTAGTCAAAATAACGTATTGATTTTACAGAATAATCAAAACACTAATTACCAAGGTCCTCCTTTCTCACCAGAGAAATGTTTCGCTGATGCAGTCATAAATTACAACGGCAGTTTCTCAGCTGTTCTGAGAGACTCAGAGACCTGTCTGTAGAATGATCAGTTCGGTGGCTGTGGATGCAAGCTTCATGCACTTTCCACATCCAGAAGAACTCTTGTTGAAACACCAACCCACGCTCAACCTGCCAACACTGTGAGAGTTCCTTACTAACTTTCCTTAACCCATCAGTTTCCAAGGAACCTCTTTTTTACACACTGCCTGTAACAATGGCATAAAATAGTATTGGGTGATTATAAGAAAGCTGACACACAAGAAAAAGCATGGATTAATTCACAGCGCCTATGCCCACTCTTGGGAAAGCAACGTCTAGAATCAGTTGTAATAAAATTGGATTAGTAGCATTTTCTTCTTTTGCCAAGCTGGGCACTTTATGGTGACCAAGACTGAGTTATTTTGGTATAAAGGGTCCTTGATATCTGATAGTGTGTGACCTCCAGAAGAAGTAATGGCTTTATCCTTAGCCGGTGCAGCCCAGGTCAGAGCTGTGAGAGAGGCCTGGGGGCAGCCTCCCCTCCCCTCCCCTGTCAGTGCCTGCTGCTCCCTCTGGGACATTCCCTCTCCCCCTTCCCTACCTCCCACGTGTCTATCATTTATCACCGTGGTTTCCCAGCCCTGGCTGCATAAGAATCACCTGGAGGAGCTTTTAAATTATAGAGGCCCAAGCTCCATGGCAGATCAATAAAATGAAACAAAACAAAAACTCTGGGTATTGATGGTTTTTAAAAGCTCCTACAAGGTTTTGATATGTAGTGAGTGTTGGGAACCACTCACCTGGGTCTCTTGTCCATCACCCACTCCTCTCCACCCCCCTGCCTACCCACCTTCCCTCCACAAGACCTTGTCTCAGTTCTGATCTCGCTATAGGACGGTTCACACCACAAGAGGCAGTCACCCAGGTTTTTCCATTGGATCTAGATTCTCCCTATTGCCGTGCCCATGCGCACGCAGCCTGTGCTTTGCTGCTTCCATACCTGCAGAGCAACCCCAGTTACTCTTCTTTTCGAAAAGGAAAGCAGGGCCCAAAAAATGAATTATGAGCAAAACTGGGACACGGTGCATGGTGTGCGTATAATCCAGACCTTAGTGAATGGAATTCGTGTTTGAAACAAGAGCTGCGGCGCAGAAACACCCCTCGGCCTGTGGTGCTCAGCACAGGTGACTGTCGGAGGATGAGAAGTCCCAAAGGTACGGCAAAGGCTTCTTTTGCAACATACTTGTCTTTCAACATTTTTTTTCTAACATATTTTGTCAATCAACTCCATTATATTTCAAGGTAAATGTGGTGCGCACACCTGAAAAATAGAATCACGTATTTGTTTGAAAGAAAATATAGACCCGAAAAGCTCTTACTAATATTAACCAGTTACGCCCATGGCATAATTTCTGTATTTAAAGTTCAGGCATTTGAAATCGTTTTCTGTTTCATTTGGCCCCATTTCTCAAGACGTAAGCCAATTCCTAATAAGCAGTTCTCCAGCAGAGCACAGTATACCTGGTGTCCAGATTCCAATCTGGTCCTTCCCACCCAGCCAGGGGACGGCGGGCACTGCCTCTCCAGGAAGTACATGGTAATTCTCAAACTCAGGCCTACTCTTCGGCCCCAACTCTCCCATCAGAGAGCTGCCCAGGGAAGCGTGGCAGCCCCAGCTGGGAAAGCGTGGGCCAGCTTTGACAGTGAGTTGCTTAAACTTTTCCCACGGCTTCTTGTGAGGCAGCTCACAGGTGATGCCTCAGGTTCTGGGTTTAAATCTTGACTTTCTCAAAACTGTGAGCAGGCAATTTACTTGGCATACTTGCGCCTCAGCGTCCACATTATAAAATAGGATGGGCTAGTTGTGGGGATTGACTGAGAGAGTGTTTTAAGTGCTCAAATTTAATACTCGGTAAGCATGTAATAAGTGTTCGTTATTGCTATTGTTAGGTATTTAAGAGCATTTCTCAATTTGGAAGGTTTTAAAGGGTGTTTTTTTCCATATTATTATGGAATTAAGATAGATCGCCTTACATGGGGGCATTGACTGGCTATATTAATTTACTTTTGGTTGCTAGGAACAAAAATCAACTCTGGCTCTCTTAAGCAACTTGAATTATTACAAGGATACAAAGATGTTTAATAGAATCCACGGGCAGGAAGGCAGCCTGGAAAGGGCTAAAGCCAGGGACCTCGCTGCGATCCCTGTCTTTGCTCTCATTTCATTCTCTGGGCATCTGCTTCCATCTTCTCTTTCTAAGCCAGCTTTGTCTCCTCCTCAAACATAGAGCCGAGCTTAGCTGCCACCAGGTCCAGCCACCAAAAGAAACAAAATTGTTCTCTCAGTCCCAACCCTAAACTTCTAGGTACAGGTGTCAGATTTTCTAAAGTCCAATCACTGAGGCCAGGGCGAAGCACTGTTTTATAAAATGATCATTGAGCGCCTACCACTGTGTATGGGTGAGGGGACGTGAAGAGCCACAAAGGAAAAGTTGAGAAGGGTCATTAAGCAACTTGGAAGACACAGCTAAATCTGTAGTTTCAATGATGATGGTTCATGTTATGTTATGTTACAACTATATTGTAAGGAGAAAATATTTTCCATTTTGATCAAATAGAACTTGAACTTTGCTAATGAAGGTTTGCATACCCTCAGAGATGATTCAAAAATGTGATGGTAGTGGTTTCTCCCTGGAAGCACAATTTTGCTAAATGATTGGAGGTGGGGAATAATTTTATGTAATATTGGAACAGACATAGTTATTTATACAGATGACCAAGCACACCACGTTGTATGTAGATGGGAATATTCAAACTTCATAAAGATGTCAACACTCTCTATTTTCAAATATAGCCCAATCAATAAAGGTTTTGAGAGCAGTCCCTCTCTCTCTCTTTCCCTCTCTCCATTTTTTTAACTAGACAAGTAATTAGGTTAACATAGAGAAATAGATAAGCAAGAATAGTCTGGGAAACTCTGAGAATGATCAATAATGGGGTACTAGCCCCCACTAGATTTTATAACGTTATAAAGCCTTAAGTAGAATGGTGTGGCACTAGTCCCTGAATAACCAATCAGACCAATGTAACTGAGTAGAAAGTTCAGATATAGACCTCGATATAGATGCAATTTTATATATGACCAAGGTGGTATTGCATATCGGTGGGGATGGACTAATCAGCAAATGGTAATGGAACCACTGAATGCAATTGGGGGGAAACAAAATTTGACTGATATGTTACACCCTGCATGATTATAAATTGAAGAATGAAGCCATGAATAAACAAGAAAATATGGAAAGAATTTTTATATAATATCAAAGTGAAAAAAGCCTTTCCAATGGTGACTTAAAATCAAAGAGCAATATAATTAAAAATTGATATCTTCAAACATATAAAGGTCAAAAAATTTCTAAGTGGCAAAAAAAACCACTTTAAGCAAAATGAAAGATCAAGCAAACTAGGGAAATATTTCTTCCTCACAAAGAGCTAAACTTATTAATTATGTAAAAAGCTCCTAGAAATCAATCAAGGAAAAAATTGAGGCAGAATAAAAATGGGCAAAGGATATTTTAAAAATAGGTCACAAAAAATGAATTACTAATTACCTAAATGAAAAGATGTTCAATCTAACTCATAGTAAGAGAAATGAGAATTCAAATTGCACTTAAATACCATTTTTCACTCATCAAATTAACACAAGTTCAAAAATGTTGGTAACCCATTGTGTTGGTGAGGCCATGGAGAAATAGAATTTCTATGTAGCAAATAGAATTTCTAAGGAGCAAATTGGCTCGTTTCCAATAAATGAAATATGGCAATATCTGTCAGATTGTAAATGCTTACATACACCCTTTGACCTAGCAATTGAAGTTCTGGGAATTTATCTTATAGAATGCTTGGAAGTGTACAAAATGTATGTATAAGATTATTCGTTCCAATAAAAAAAATTAGGAACTAAATGTCCATCAAATGGGGACCAGTTCAATAAATTTTGCTATGTATATATACATAATACAGAATACAAAGAATAAAACAAAATACAAAGCAACTGTGAGGGGAGAATAAAATAGAAAACATATTGTGAAGGGGGTTAAAGAATGTGTGTGTGTGTGTGTGTGTGTGTGTGTGTGTGTACCTGCACTGTATTTACTCGGTTATGCTCTAAACGTCCCTGAAAGGATAGACAGTGACTAACACTTTCTGTGACCTATTTAGTAGGAGGATAGCAAGTGGAGAGATGAGGAGAGTGATGAGACATAGAGATTTCATGTTAACCTGTTTAGACTTTTTTTATTTCTGACCACATGAATGTATTATAATATGGTCAAAACTTTTAATACATTTTTTAAAATAAACATGTTAGGCTAAAAATACAAAATTTGCCTAAAATTTAAATATAAAACAGGAGTCCTTTTTTATTATTTAATAGTTGCCTTGACCCCTTTGGATAGCTTAAAACCTCTCAACCTCAGTTCTCAATCTTGGAATCTTTACAAATCGGTACATCCTTCATTTGGTCATATTTAGAAATAAGAAATTAGACTGAATAACATCTGGCCTTACCACATGAAATACAATTGCCTAGTGAAAAGAATTTAAAAATAATTCCTTGGTGAACCCTGGCCATTGTGGCTCAGTTGGTTGGAGCATCGTCTTGTGCACCAACAGGTTGCTGGTTTGATTCCCTAATTCCTGATCAGGGCACATACCTTGGTTGTGGGTTCAATACCTGGTGGAGGTGGGAAAATGGAACCGATCAATGTGTCTCTTCATACACCAATGTTTCTCTCTCTCTCTCTCTCTCTCTCTCTCTCTCTCTCTCTCTCTCTCTCTCGTTCTCCCCCTCTCTCTAAAGTCAGTAAAACATATCCTTGGGTGAGGACTCAAAAATAAAAATAAAAATTTCTTGGTGAATGCTGTGTTTCCTCACGATACCAGTATTTCACATTTTGTTCCTGACAAAAAGAGAATGTGAAGTAATTCTGTGGAAGAAATCACGCATACGGACAGCAACATGTTCCTAAAGGAATCATGTCTAACTGCTGAGGCAGTCTCCTGACACTGCTGCCCTGTGGGGTAGGTTTTCCACACGGCTGCCCTTCGGGGCAGATTGCGTGGTCAGAAAGCAGAACTGTGCCTCCTGGGGAGTTTCTCGCGCCCCCTCCAGGCAGTGGCCTAGGAGGACATGAGGCGTTACCCCAGACCGGCCTGGGTTTGGCCTGAGCCTCATTTTCCCTGGTTACAGAACAGAGGGGTAATACTGCTGTTGGGGAGTAAACACTTTTCCTAAACCCTCTTAGGTTCAGTGAATAGGGATCATGAATTTAACCTATCACAGACATATTAACAGGAGAAAAAGAATAAAAATGTATTGATATTTTTACATACACAGTGGCTCACAGAAAAGAAGTGAAACTCAAAGAAACAGACTCGGGAGCTTATAAACCCTTCTTAGGGGTGGACAAAAGTAGGTAAGTAGGTAAATAAATAAGTAAATAAATAAATAAATAATACAAAAAACTGTTTTGCATACTCACAACTGTCAACCTACTTTTGCCCACCCCTGTATATGGGGGAAATCATGGAAGATAAGGGTTACCTTGGTAAGATTTGTTTATGCAGACTCATCTCAGTGCAGGCTCTCTGTTTCTAGTAATAAGGATCACTCTCCTCATGCCAGTACAGAAGGGGGATTGGAGGGGGAGGGGGGTAGAATTTGTGCCCTGCTTTTAGGCAGAGAAGGGAAGGCAGAGACTCTTCCTATATCTGCTGATTCTTTTTTTTTTTTTTTTTAATTTAAATTCTTTGCCATGGTCCACAAACCACGGCTCGCAAGCCACATGCGGCTCTTTGGCCCCTTGAGTGTGGCTCTTCCACAAAATACCACGTGCGGGCACGCACGTACAGTGCGATTGAAACTTTGTGGCCCATGCGCAGAAGTCGGTATTTTGTGCAAGAGCCGGTATTTTGTGGAAGAGCCACACTCAAGGGGCCAAAGAGCCACATGTGGCTCTCGAGCTGCGGTTTGCCAAGTCGCAGTTTGCCGAACACTTGTTTAAAGTATTACATATGTCTCCTTTTTCCCCCATTGACCTCTCCCTGGCCACTCCCACCCTCCAGCACCTGCCCTCACCCCCCTACTGTCTGTGTCCATTGGTTATGCTTATATGCATGCATACAAGTCCTTTGGTTGAACTCTTCTTACCCCTCCCCCACTCCCTCTCTTGCCTTCTCTCTGAGGTTTGACATTCTGTTCGATGTTTCTGTGTCTCTGCTGATTCTTAATTGCCTTTAGTTCAAAATGATCCTTATGTCAAAAGGCATATTTTGAGATGGCATATCCTGATCTTAATGCCAATAGGAGGCTTAAATAAATTATGTATAGCGATGACTCCAATGCTAGGTGCACTGTAAGTGGTCAATAAATTTGTTGTTCAATTTGCAAATGTGTATTTTAAAACATTGGTTCACTTCTATGTGGGTTGCTGGTTGCTCATTACGAACTCTAGGTTTTATTTTCTGTAGCACATGCTGTGTGCCATTACATTCTTTAAATGATCATCAACATTGTAAGCAAAGAAAAATAATCCTGTGTGTGTGTGTGCAATGAGGAGGAATCATGATTCAGAGTTTAATTCTGTCGAATAGAATATAAAAATTGGCAAACAGAGAGAAAAGAGATATGAAACCTTTTTGGCTGCATTCTCTGGTTTCCATTGGGAAAATAGATTCTAAAACTCAGTAAGAAAATTGTTTTAACCAGAAAGTCTCTCCAAGTTTACTTCTAATGTGTATTGTATTAAAGCAGATTAAACGGGCAGACACAAATTGTACTTGTCCTAACAAGCATAAACATAATTATAGGATACTGTTTATATAACCTAAATCATTAGTCACTAAGTTGATTTCCACAAGTACAATACACTTAGAATACAGCAATGAGATTTGAATTACCAACTCACTGTTAATAGAAGTTGTTTATTTATTCAGTATTTACCACACTTCTACTGAATAGCATATTCTGTGCCAAGTGCTGGAATACGAAGATGAATAAGCACAGTGCCTGCCCCACCCCCCACCCCCAGGAACCCCTATGGAGCTGTGAACATGAGCATCTTGATTCAGTCTGTTCAGTACCATGGCAGCCATTAGAAACAGGCATTGATGATCTCAAAGTCACATCCTATGGCCAGTGAAAGATTTCAGAAATACCTTTAAGATACCTCAGAACAGTCTGGAAGTCTCCCTGTTTTTTACTATTTGTGGCATAGTTGCTAAAGTGTATGAGGGTTTCCAAAGGAAGAAATTCCTCTCTTTGAACCAACTCTAGAAACCTTTCTTCTTAAGTTCATAAAGTCTCATGTCACCCAACACCCCAAGTAAAATGGTCTGAACTAAGTCAGATTGATGTGTTTTCAACCCAGGGTCATGTTGAAGCTTACTTTGGCTTGAGCAAGTGATTCTTGCCCAAGGAAAGTATTCATTCAACCTCCAAGAAAACGAGTTGGGGCTGATGAGCAGTAAGAGGCCCATGCCACCTCCTCTGGGATTCCCCCAGGCAGCGTTGCTTACACCCTTCTCTGTGCTCTCACAGTTTCCAGACAGATCTGTTTTACTTTGTTCATTTGCCTGTCACTATTCCCCAGACGCACCCTCCAGACTATGATTTCTTTAAGGGCCTACAAAGTATCTTGTCAATCCGATCATCAACCCCAGTGCCTTTCACTGCCTCTCAAGTTAGTGCAATAAAGCAAATTCTGCTAGCTAACGTATTTGCTCCTCAGAACAGTCAAACCCTCTCTCAACCCCTAGATCAAAGTGATGCTGTCCATGGATCACTATCCTGGAACACAAGGAGTGAAGAAAAAGGGAGGAGGAACGTACTTACAAGGTCTAAAGGCCAAGATGTGTCCATAGAGCTCCCTGTGGTTTGGGTTGGCGAGTAGACACGTCACATCATATACAACAAAATTAAGCATTCCCGCGGGTTACTCTGAAAGGCAGTATCTCCTGTGATGAAGAGCATGTTGTCTGGTATCAGACCACCTGGGTTTACTCTGAGCAAGCAACTTGGCTTTTAGAGCCTGGTTTCTTGACAAGACTAGTCCTCACTAGTACTAGTAGTCACAGGGCAGCTGTTGGTAATGGGGCAGTGGGGTTAAGAGCCCTAAGGAATGAAAGAGCCTGGGGAGTTTGTAGGGTTCAAGGGACAGAGTCTGGCCCATAGCAACCTCTCAGCCAGTATTGGCTATTTAGAAGGTGATTAGGCTGAGGGAAGAGGCAGGAGACCAGCCCAGGAAGATAGACAGGGGCCAAACCATGATGTTTGCTAGATTTTGGATTTTAACAAACTAAATGCAAGCTCCTGTTGAGAGGACACAAGACTGCCGAAGGCACTGAAGTCCAGGCAGAAGGATGGATTTGCATGCAGCTAGTACAGACGTGTGAATTGATGGGGAGCAGCAGGAGCAGGGAAAGTGCCTGTACATCCCTAATTGGAACATGGTCTTTGGGGAGGGATCTCCTTAAGATGCCATCACAAATTCATGTGTGATGGCTCTGTCCACAAGCATGCACTCAGGCAGCTGTCCCCGTGGCTGGCTTTTTTCTGCCACCAGAAGCCATGCCTCCCTCAAGAATAAGACATCCTTCCCTGGCCGGTGTTCTCAGTGGTTAGAGCGCTGGTCCACACACCAGAGGGTCTCAGGTTCCATTCTGGTCAAGGTTCTATTCCCAGCCCTGATCGGGGTGCATGCAGAAGGCAACCAATCCATGTGTCTCTCTCACATGGATGTTTCTCTCTCTCGTTCGTTCTCTCTCTCTCCTCCCCGCCCTCCACTTTCTCTAAAACTCAATGGAAAAAATATCCTCAGATAAGGATCAGCAACAACAACAAGAATAGGGCTTTTTTTTTTTGCTCTTGGTTTCTTTTCTTCCTTTTTTCTGTCTTTTTAAGATTAAATTCTCAGACATATCAAGGACAGCTCTGAGGTGGGGCAGTGAAAGGGAGGGCACTGCCACCCGAGATGGCAGCAACCAGCCTCTCCTGCTACCTGAGCCCCATCACTCGCCCCCGAGGAGGAAGAATGAACAAAACAGGAGGTTCCATCTCTTTGGAGACAGACGGTCTATGCCCAGATTCAGGGGGCCTTTCCCTCTGGGACTATGGGGCAGTTTGGGGGCAAAAGCAGAAAGGACAGTATCCCCCATCCCCTGGGCAAGTGAGTTTTTCTGTTTATACCAGAGCACATCTGCCGTTGCTCTCAACACTGTTTATTCCAACAGAAGCAGCTGGGTGGTTTTCTCCTCTGTGTATGTAGATAGATTGGCTGTATTAAAGAAGCTTGACTTTGTATTAAAGGAAGATCGTGGGGGCGGGGGGAAGATGCTACCACAGCATCACTGAATCTATCTAGTACCTTATCCTCAGAAGTGTGGTCAGTGGTTCACACTGACAGTGCCTGGGAGCTTGATAGAAATGCAGAATCGCAGGCCTCACCTGAGATCTGCTGACTTGATCTGCATTTTTTAAAAAATATATTTTATTGATTTTTTACAGAGAGGAAGGGAGAGGGATAGAGAGTTAGAAACATCGATGAGGGAGAAACACTGATCAGCTGCCTCCTGCACACCCCCTATTGGGGATGTACCCGCAACCCAGGTACATGCCCTTGACTGGAATCGAACCTGGGACCTTTCAGTCCGCAGGCCGACGCTCTATCCACTGAGCAAAACCAGTTAGGGCTTGGTCTGCATTTTTAATAAGATCCTCAGGTGACTCGTGCCCATTAAAGTTTGAGAAGCAAGGCTCTAGGCCAGGGGTGGGCAAACTTTTTGACTCGAGGGGCACAATGGGTTCTTAAACTGGACCGGAGGGCCGGAACAAAAGCATGGATGGAGTGTTTGTGTGAACTAATATAAATTCAAAGTAAACATCATTACATAAAAAGGTACGGTCTTTTTTTTTTTTAGTTTTATTCATTTCAAACGGGCCGGATCCGGCCTGCGGGCCGTAGTTTGCCCACGGCTGCTCTAGGCTCTGGTATAAAGGGAGAAAGAGATCTTTATCAAGGGGTCTGTTTTAAATCCCATCCAACCGTGAGTCCCAATAGAAGGTCTTTACATGAGGGAAGATAGTAGTTGTTGTCCAAGTGAGAGCGAAAGGGGAGCCCAAAATGCCGAGATCGGATGCCACGTGCTCCGGCTCAGTGAACTGAAGTTGTATATAGTTACAGGCTGCCGTTATGTGAAGCTCTGGATTCTCCAGGAACTGATTACACCATCCTCTGTGTGGGCAGGGGGCGCACACATCCCCAGCAGCCTCAGCAGATGATGGAGAACCCACAAGGGGGAGCAAGGAGAGGCACTTCATCAGACAACTCCCAGATAATAAGGGTAAAAATCATGGTTCTCACTGCTTCTTCCTCTTTAGCAAACAGCCCCTTCTAGCAAGAGTTAGCTAGTTAAATGTTCTTAAGACTTAATGAATCTGGAATATTAGACAAACATTTCTCACACAAGACTAGTAATGACAATGCATACCTATCTACACTAATAAAAGAGAAACATGCAAATTGGTGTCACTCTGCTATGCGCACCAGCCAATCAGGATGAGTATGCAAATTAACCAAACAAAGATGGTGGTTAATTTGCATATGCAGGCTTGGAGCGAAGACTGAAGATGACTGAAGACTGAAGAGGCTTGGGTTTTCCGCTGCAGCCGGAGCGGAGAAGCCAAGTCTCGCTGCTGCGGCCAGACCAAAGCCCTGGGTCCCGGGTGCCGGCCGCCAGGGGAAGGGAGGCCTATTGCGTGAATCTTCGTGCTATGGGCCTCTAGTACATAATAAAAAATATTCCATTCAGATTGGTGAATTCCTTGCTGAAAGCACTGTTTTCATTACACCTGAGTGCTCCTAGAGTTTGTAACCTGCAGAAAGCTTTTACAGCCCGAGGTAAAAGAGCACTTGAATGCTACAAACTGCTGATTACCCTTTTTCTCATTTCAATACAAACTTGGGGTGGGGGATCCATACTGTGGAGGGAAGGCTGTCCTTGACATTGTGGAGAGATGCAAAAGAAGTGAATGGTAGGAAAAAGGGACAAGATTGTAAAAGCAAAGTGGACATTCACTTAAGGTGATTCAAAATTTCTATGGGGCATCACAGTGAAACTTCTAAAATGAATGATTTGTGTTATCAAAGAGAGCCTGGTTAAAAAAAAAAATCAGACTCAACAACAACTTGCTTCAATAAAAGACGGCTCCCTCTGAAAGGACTTTTGAGAATCTAACTGGCTGTCTTCATGTGAGTGTTGGATGGGTGAAGAAGCAGCCACGTAAGAATAAGTCAGACTGCCCTAACTGGTTTGGCTCAGTGGATAGAGCGTCGGCCTGCAAACTGAAAGGTCCCAGGTTCGATTCTGGTCAAGGGCATGTACCTTGGTTGCGGCCACATCCCCAATAGGGAGATGTGCAGGAGGCAGCTGATCAATGTTTCTCTCTCATCGATGTTTCTAACTCTCTATCCCTCTCCCTTCCTCTCTGTAAAAAATCAATAAAATATATATTTTTTTAAAAAATAGAATAAGTCAGACTGCAGAACACCGCATGGGGTACGGAACAAGGGCGAGTTTGAACCAACAAGCCATGGAGGGAAGTTTGTGAGATTCTTGAATAAGTGGGAAACGGGCTGCAGTTTAATGGGCCGCATGAGAAGCACCTTCCCTGGCAATGTAGTTTGTCTTCTGTAAGCTAAACTCCAAACCTCCTCAAGCTCTAAAGCTGGCAGAAATGTGAACAAAGGCTTGA